>NW_004797770.1:269018-271114 GCF_000002075.1 Aplysia californica | reverse complement strand
AGAGAGATTTTTGGAGAGAGAGAGAGAGAGAGAGAGAGAGAGAGAGAGAGAGAGAGAGAGAGAGAGAGAGAGAGAGAGAGAGAGAGAGAGAGGGAGAGAGAGAGAGGGAGGGAGAGAGAGAGAAAGAGAAAGAGAGACAGAGAGAAAAGGGAGGAGGAAGAGGTGGGGGGAGGAGGAGAGGGTGAGGGAGAGAGAAAAAGAGGTTGGCAAGATGGGGAGGGGGGGGGAAGAGAGAGACACTGAGTGGGCTCATGCTATGTAAATGACAGAGCGGGTCAGATTGTCTCTGAGCTAATGAGAAGTTGGGCATTGGGTCAGTACGATTTGATATAAGATCAAGAGCCTAAGGAACTCAACTACGTCGCCTCGAACATGGGGAGGTCAGAATAAAGGAAAAAAAGATGGGAAAGAGGCAGAGATGGTACAGCAAAGCAATGATCATTCAAGCACATTTGAGAGTTGATCATTCTTCATAAATGTTAAAACAATTCTACCCGTAAAGGTTCTATTTTACATCGCCCTGCTCTCCTCCCTATATCCCCGAAAAAGTCATTTAAACAAATCACATAACTAAAAAGGAAGGAGTCGTTATACAGAGATTTGCCACATCTTCTGAGAGTTGAAAAGAAGTCTGAAGAGCAGTTTGTTGCTTCTAAACTCAAAATTAGAGCAATACGTTGAAAAGACAGACACAATAACCTATACAATAATCTTTGTTTTACTTTTTAGCCAAAATAAAACCCCAGAAACAGTTCAACAATATAGGCTGCTTAAGACATTTTCTGGTTTCGATCGGAAAGACAACAGTCGGCTTGGTTATGCCCTTTTTTTGTCTGATGCGAACTTTTCCAATCGGTTCATAAAGCTGATTGTAGAATGGTTAGGTCTATAGTCTGCAGGAAAACGATCGGACACGTCGTGAAACTGATCGATACGTAAAGCCACTTGAGATCGGGCACGTTGTGCTAGCTGAGTATGATTCAACTCTGACTCAATGCCAGTCGATCTTCCGCAAAATGAGCGAAACGCTGGGCAGGAATCCATTTCCTGATGAACCCGATGGAAGATGTATACAGAATGCATTCTAAAATGCCAATAGCCTTTCTTTGAGAAGAGATAATTACGTGCTATGTAAATCCAAGTTCGTACTATTATTACTATAATTGATACTATCTGATTTTTTGGTTACTGATGTTATTTGCAACAGACCGTAGTAATGTAAATCGATACTTTGTTCAGTTTGGTTAAATTCTATTTAACACAAACAAGTTAACCAAAGTCTCAGTTTAAGAATGACTTTAAACTAAATCTTGATCAGACCATTACTACTTTGAGAAAAACTTTAATTACACTGAAAAGTGTGCAGGGGGGAGGGGTATAGGGAGGGAAGCAAGGCAATGAGCTTGTTATATTTGTACAAAATACATAACATAGTCTAATTCACTTTCACTGTGTTCATCCTATCTTCCTACCCACACCGTTTATGCCTCAACCCATTTTCCGCACCTGAAACATTTCACGAGCTTTAAAAAAATACAGTAACCTAAAACCGTTTAAGGACTTGAAGCACTTGATGTACAATCAGTGATTTTTTTTCTCGAGTAATCGTCCATTCCGAGGAATATATTATAGCTCGGATTTTGCACCGCTTCAACGGGACAGAATTTCTTGCGCTCACATGTGTGGTTTGTCGCGGAGTACATAAAGTAAAAACAAAAAAGGTGGGGGTGGGGGGGGGCGAGTATGATTATAAATGTGGTGTACACGGGAACGCGAGCACTTTAGGAAGCTTGCGTGGGAAGGGAGCGTTGTATTCCCATAAAACTACAAAGAGTTGGTTAAAACAATTTATTGAGGAACGAAAGACGCTCCTGCAAACACGCAAGGAACAATTAAATCTGTTCTGACAGTATCAGCCTATCGGGCGGAAGTCCTCGAAGGGCTTGAACTGGGCCTTTTGTTCTGGGGTTGTCAAAGTCGTTTAGCTTTGAACAATGGGACTTGGGAATTCCTTCCACATGACTTTTTGTTTTGTTTTTTGTTTTTTCTTCTTTTTAAAAAATTACTCATCGTATCTCCTCGATAGTTTGTAAGTA
>NW_004797770.1:265362-266629 GCF_000002075.1 Aplysia californica | reverse complement strand
CCCCCCATCCCCTGCCCCTTTCTATACACGATTGTTATGCATCCTTGTCTTAAACCCTCCTTCTTTATTAACAACTCTGATCGTTTATACTGCATGCACTAATATCTTGGCATCTTTTTTCTTCTAACAAAATCTGTAGAGAATCAGAGTTACTTATTGAGTGCTTGCTTTATTTTAAAAATGATTGAAACAGTAACAATGGTTTAACACTTACAAGTTTTGTTCTAATATCAGATTATTGTAAGCTTATTATTGTTTAAGTTGACCGTGTCATATTTGAAAATATTGCCTAACATTTACAAGACATGGAGAGGATTTAGGGTGGTATGGCTAAAAGGCAGCTCCAAACAAGTCGGAACAGGAATGGCACTCAGTCTACCCAGCTTGTCTAGTGGGGTGGTGTTGTCACTCACGAATAGCAGCTAGCTGGGAAATAAGGCACCTGTGTCTAAATAGGTTCTACTTTACGCTCCTTTCGAAGAACCTGCAGTATCCAAGACACATTTAAAATACTATGCTTCAGAATAGAAATGAATTTGACGCGTGTTGGAACCTTGGCAGGTTTTGCGACCCTGGTGCTGAAAGTTACGAGAAGAGATACGGGAATAGAAAGGAAAAGAGCGAAAGAAAAAAAAAAGCAGGTGAGGAGATCACTCGTCTGTGTACAGAATACGAGAGGAAGGGTGTGCTGGGATAGGCCGGCGAGCAGAATGGCTTTGCATGGAGGAGTTGTGAGTGGGGGTGCCGATGAAGTTACCCGTTGACAGATGCAAATTGAGGTTTAGTGAGCGCGTGAGAATACTGAGGGAGGGTGTGAATTGTTAAATGGTAAGCGAGAGAGAGACACGGAGAGAGAGAGAGAAAGAGAGAAAGAGAGAGAGAGAGAGAGAGAGAGAGAGAGAGAGAGAGAGAGTGAAGAAGGGGGAGGGCTAAGTAAACCGAATCTCGTCTGTTTATTTTTTGTCTGCTATTTCTGTCTTTTAAGTGTGTATGACAGAAAATACGTAAGTGACACGGTGAGTGAGAGTGAGAGAGGAGTGAGTGAGTGAGTAAGTGTGAGTGTGTGTGTGTGTGTGTGTGTGTGTGTGTATGTGTGTGTGTGTGTGTGTGTGTGAGTGTGTGTGTGCGTGCGTGTGTGAGAGTGCGTGTGTGCATGTGTCTCTGCGTGTGTGTGAGTGTGTGTGCCTGTGTGAAAGTGTGTGAATGTGTAAAAGAAAGAGAGAGAGAGAGAGAGAGAGAGAGAGAGAGAGAGAGAGAGAGAGAGAGA
>NW_004797770.1:263545-265252 GCF_000002075.1 Aplysia californica | reverse complement strand
AGAGAGAGAGAGAGAGAGAGAGAGAGAGAGAGAGAGTACGATGAATAGAGAAGGGAAGGGGCGGGGGGCTTAATGCCGAACAGACTAGGGTGCATTCCACAGAGGCGTGTTTTTCTATGTTGCGACCAGGCCAAGTGCAATAGAAATATAGAAATGGCAGACAAAAAGTAGTAGAACAATCTACACACGTCGATGCCGAAAGCGGTTCTAGACCATCTGAGCCTCCCCCGCTCACCATCTCTACCCCCATCCCACCCCATCTTCCCAACCGCACCCCAGGAGCCTCACTTCAGAATCAGGGTTAAACGATAATGCATACTACGTGTACACGCTATGCCCAAAACCATTTTCTTTTTCATCTCGCTTCACCAACTCAGGTCTAACGTAACACACACGAAGGAGGACAAAGTATAATGTGTTTATATTAACAGAAGATACTAAACTGTGCTACAGTAATGATGTGAAAGGCGAAATGAGAAAAAAAAGTAGCGGAATATGAGAAGTAGAAAATTCGCCACTGCAATGGGCTGACTTCGAATAATAATATGATCATCATTAATAATGATACTATCGATGTGAGGGCTTTTTCGTGTAACAGTTACAAGGCATGGGCAACAGGTTACTTTCTGAGTCTCTTAAGTGTTCTATAACTTCGAGAAACATTGAACAAGAAAAAGATAAAGGAAGAATGCTGCTGTTTAGAAAGTGTCTATCGAATAATAATAATATCCATCGGCAATACCAAGAAACATTAGTAAGCTTACTACCTCTTGAAACGGCAGCACAACGTAAGCGTTCTACGAATACTTGTAGTGCTAACTAAAGCCGGCCTGTTACCTGTATCACAATTTCAGAAAAAAAAGAGGAAAAACTGAAAAATTCTGCTAGTGTCACGGTGGTAAGTGTGCTTACCTTGGCACCGATCTGGTTACCGCACTGTCCGGCCTGAATGTGGACGATCTCACGCATGGTGCTTTATGATGTGGGTCGTGAGTACAAAGTCACACAAAGTATTATCAACCTTTGGTTGTTTTTTTGAAAGTTGCGAGTCGAGCAACGAGCCGAAGGCAGCTCTCTCGTTTTATACCCGGGATGTCGTGAGGGCTTGACCCGTCACGTGATGCCGAAATGACGGAGCGTCCCTAGTAACCGGGGTAGTGGCGATCCGACGTGGGGGGATAATAAACGGCGGGCACCTTGCTCCCGGGTGGAAATGTAAGGAGTTTGTGCCAAGTATGAATAATAATATTAAAGATAATCCCCCCGAATGCTGGTCAGAGCAGGAGAGCTGCTTTTGGCGCGACGTACGTCGAGGCGGCTGGTGGTGCGCTCTGTCGAGGCTTGTCTGATTCACACGTGAGAGGACGGGGAGCGCGCGCCAATGTAATCCGCCCTCTCGGGTAATAGAGAGGTTGCGGTTGTCCAGATACGACGACGAAGAGAGAACGAAGTTTGCTGGCTGCTATTTTTATCGCATAGGATGAGTAATAGTTGGGGGAGAATGAAAGCTAGGGTAGTGCATGAACGATTGGAACTGAAAAGAAAGAATGTAAATTAATATCAGCCGTCTTCCTTTTTTTTTGCATTTTGTTTTCTGACAGTGTAGAAGGATCATATAATACGAAGTCATGTTATTTTTTTAAAGCAATGAGAGAAGAAAAAAGAACCCCGTGAAATAGACGCTTCTGTGGTACTTTCCTAATAATA
>NW_004797770.1:260602-263445 GCF_000002075.1 Aplysia californica | reverse complement strand
TAATAATAATAATAATAATAATAATAATAATAATAATAATAATAATAATTATAATGATAATAATAATAATAATAATAATAAATAGTATTTGTATAGCGCATATCCCCGCTCAACAGCAGGTTCTATGCGCTGTACACTATATTATTACCATAGCAGACCATAGAACACTCCGAAACATTCTCAGATTCCCGGGAAGCATACAGTGCAAGCAGCTGATTAAGCGCTCAAACACTAACAAACTGACAAGATCTTTCGCTGTCTATAGCCGGGTACCCATTCCCACCTGGGTGAAGTGAGGAAAATTCGTGTAGAGTGCCTTTCCCAAGGACACAACGTCGGGTCCCTGACGGGATTCGAACCCACGACCTTACGGTTGCGAGTCCGAGAGCCTAACAAATAGGCCAGCGACGCCATAAAGCATAGTCTGTACAGGCGTCTTAATTTTGTTTCTTTTAGTTCCCATCCATAATATTGATTGTGATGCTCAGAATAACAAGCACATGTACGTACAACTCAAAAGTGCCAAATATGTTATACTTTCTTAACACACACTCTGGTTCGTCTGTCTATCTATCTTTCAATCTATCTATCTATCTATATACATAAACACCTGTGTACACAAACACACACACACACAAACACCCACACACACACTCACACACACGTACACACACACACACACACACACACACAAGAGCGCACAGTCCAGTGTGTGTGTGTGTGTGTGTGTGTGTGTGTGTGTGTGTGTATGTGTGTGTGTGCGTGCGTGTGTGTGCGTGTGTAAGTGTATTCTCCTATTTATCTAAATGGATACTCCACAAAAACACACACACACACATACATGCATACGGAGAGGGAGAGAAAGAGAGGAGAGAGAGAGAGAGAGAGAGAGAGAGAGAGAGAGAGAGAGAGAGAGAGAGAGAGAGAGACTTACTAATTGTCATCATAGAGAGATAGGTAGATTGATAGATAGGGCGGAAATCACCCATTCTATATTTAAAGTGTTGCTTCAAAATTGCAATAACCCCCCCCCCCCAAACCCCCCCCCCCAAAAAAAAAAAACACGAGATAAAATGTGTGCAGAGACGAAATCGTTAACTCTCTGTTGTTGGCTATACTGAACGTGGCTGCAAATGACATGACGTGAGGTAAGCTCACCAGCTCGTGCCGACAGTCACACACAAAACCTCTCAGTTTCACGTCTTTGAGCTCTGTGAACAGCGACAGATTAAACAGGGCAAAAGCGAAACATCCCAAGGAAACGCTTACAAAACATAACAAAACAAGAAAAACACAGAGAGACAAAAATGAACCAGGGTACCTCAACCCGATCGATATTCCGTCTTTGCCTTCTTTCTGTATAGAGTCTGGCGATGTGTGCCACGTTGAAAAGCTCCAAATCCTTGTCCGTTCGTATAACTTTTCTACGGAAGTGCCAAACACAATCATCTTTTTTTTCAGTAAACCTTTTTCTGCGGTGTTTTACTTCTGCTCCAGATTACATCACAGCGTCTTGTTATGGATATCACAGCTTGTTGCCTACAGCATCGCTTTGCTTTTGTTCGTGATTTGTAAATTTTTCAAAAGAAGTTTTTTTCCCCTTTATCTTAAATCTGGTTCATATTTAATTTTATCTCATTTTTCGTGTTCTTCTATTTGTGAGGCAGTGTGGTGGAATCAGGCTTTCGTCAAAATAATTAAAGTAAAGTGAAGAAACTTGCATTTTTCCGCAGGTTTGTAAATTTTTATCAAATTTTTGTTTTTTGGCTCAACTCCTTTCATGCCCATTAAATAACTCATTTCTTAGCGGATTTTCCTGAAAAAAAGTTGAATAAAGGCACAAAAAATTAAAATTACCAGTTACCACGGACTCTTAAGCTAAGGAAATAACTAATCTTTGGCAGCCATTTTCTCACTCATTTTACCTCTGAAAACAAGTGACCGCCACCTCCTTCTTTCGCAAATATCTCGACTTGTATTTGAGATAAATGGATATTTTTTCATCCAAATAAAGACAAGTGAACAAGCTTTAAGATGATACCAATAACTCTACATGCCCAAAAATTGACGAGAGCCTGATTCCACCACGCTGCATCACTATTATGTTTTCCCTACTGACATTACCCCGGTTTGACCCAAAAAACGGAGCAGAGGCCTCAATAAATACTAAATGAAGGGTAAAGGGTTCTATATGAATATTCTATCTATCTATCTATCTATCTATCTATCTATCTATCTATCTATCTATCTATCTATCTATCTATCTATCTATCTATCTATCTATCTATCTATCTATCTATCTATCTATCTACCTTTCTATCTATGTATCTATCTATCTATCATTCTAATTCATATAAATAATATATTACGCACACACGCACACACACACACACACACACACACACACACACACACACACACACACACACACACACACACATACACACACACACCCCACCCCCTCTCCTTTGCCCCCTCCTCTGGGCTCCTGACTCTTTCTGCAGCCTTTCTACTGCTACTCCTTGGCTCCTCCTAACTGCTGTCTTTCTGCCACACCCCTGATCTTCTGGTAGGAAAGATCTACACCTAGCCTTCTCGGACAAGGGCGAAAAATCTCGGAGGGCCCGTGTGCAAGTTGCGCACGTTAAAGATCCCTTGGTGGTCTAAAATCGATAAGAGTAGGCTTCGGCCGCCACCCGGGCAAAATTCAAAATTTCTTACCAACGAAAACGTATTAGGTGTGTCCCGCGCGCTCATATGACCTATGCAGTTGCGAGCGCCGTAAAAACCCTATACTAAACTAACTAAACTAAACACACACACACACACACACACACACACAT
>NW_004797770.1:258595-260184 GCF_000002075.1 Aplysia californica | reverse complement strand
TCTCTCTCTCTCTCTCTCTCTCTCTCTGTCAAACACACACATAATATGCACGCACACATATACACACACACACAGACACAAACAAACACACACACACACGCACACACACACACGCACACACTTGCGGGAGCCCATGTACGCTTTAAAATTGAATGTTAATGGTTTGGGAATTTGTTCTTCTTACACGAGTTCGAGTTGCTTTTTATATCGGTGACGGACTGAATGTCAATGAGCTGTTGTTTACAGTGTATGTTACGGTGTATATCTACGCCCTAGTCGGTCTTCTGGGAGGTAGGCTTCCGACCCTGCCTGCCAATGTCAAGCAATGCCAACCCGGACTGAGAGGGATATTATACCATCCCAGCGGAAAAACCGAGATACGGTACTCGATAAAATGTCTCCCCACAAGGGAATCAAAACAGGAGGACCTGCATTTGACATTAAAGAGCATAAGTGCTACATCACAAACATTTTGTTTTTAGTAAGCTAGCAAAAAATTGGTTAAGTTTTTAGTTTTAGTTAACATTTTACAACATTTTCTACACAAATAGTAGCTCTAAGTGCTGGAGAATAGAGGTATTTTTTAAAGAGAATAACATACCAAAAAAAGGAGGAAGAGAAATAAGGGCAATATGTTTGATAGGTAAAAAGGAGCAAACCACAACCAGAGCACCCGCTAGCCAGCCACACATTACTGGCCACATGCCACCTTAAACAAGTCTTAGAATTCAAGCAACTCTGAAGAGTAGAATGGGGAACCCACAGAAAGGCACACGCCAATATGTAACCTTGCTGGTACAAGGAGGAATCTGGTCAAGTACGTTTTTAGACTCTTGGGTTCTTCCTGTCTTTTTTTCGTTTATTTTTCTTTCTTCCTGTCTTTCATTCATTCTTTCTTTCTTTCTTTCATGGAGGTAGATGATTCTGGAAGCCACTAACTATTTGTAGCATTTTTTCAAAACTGGTACATTGTTTTTCATGGTGTCGGCTGTCTTCCTTCAGTACTTTTCTTTATTTTTTTAATGTTTGCTGTTTTTCTTTACTTTTTTATTGGGAGAGGGGGGGGGGGCGCATAGGGAATTGGGAAGGGATTAAAACAGATGTGAGAGTTAAAGAGAACGGGGAGGGGGGAGGGGGAATACAAATAGAATAAAAACGATGCGAAAGCAAAATAAATTTTGCGTTTTTAAGGCAAGGGATATTAAATTTTTCATTTGATTTAATTGATTCGATTCTCTCATTTTTAATCTTCCATAAAATCACAATATAGGCACTTTTGTAAATCGAGACGACCTTCTCTAGGTAAGCTTAAGAGCAGCATGCTGTTACTTGAGCTATTTACAGCGTCATATAATAAAGATTGGATAGTGGATGCTTTTGACCCTGTTTACATTCTGTCATCTTGCGTCATCCCTAATTTATCGCGACACTTTATCAAATGAGATTAATCAAATCGAAGATAAATCCTGTTTCAGGCGCTCAGGCTGATCTGTGTCTGCATATATTATCTACGTATCTATCTCTCTGTCTCTTTCTCTATCTATTTCTCTCTCTATATCTATCTATCTATCTATCTATCTATCTATCTA
>NW_004797770.1:255828-257480 GCF_000002075.1 Aplysia californica | reverse complement strand
ACTCTCTCTCTCTCTCTCTCTCCCTCTCTTTCCCCCGCGCTCTCTCTCTTTCTCTCTCTCTTTCTCTCTCTCTTTCTCTCTCTCTTTCTCTCTCTCTTTCTCTCTTGCTCTCTTGCTCTCTTCCCCCCCCCTCATAATATATTCATCTATACTATTATTATTTTGAGCTTAAACATACATATTATGTATGTTGTCTGTATGTGTGTGTGTGTTTGTGTGTGTGTGTGTGTGTGTATGTATGTATGTGTGTGTGTGTGTGTGTATGTGTGTGTATGTGTGTGTGTGTGTGAGTGTGTGTGTGTGTGTATGTGTGTGTGTGTGTGTTTGTTTGTTGTGTATGTGTATAATGTCATCACTAAAAATAAAACAAGATATGGCAACTACGACATCTTTAGATAAAAATAATTAATAGAACATTCTTCTGTTCTCAGCAATAAGCAGTCCTGTCAGACCAAAAGTGTCACTGTCGGTTGTTACATAAAAAACTTGTTCACTTCAACATCTGTTTAAATATATGCTACAGAATCTTTGTTCGAAATACGTGTTAGGATTAGACGCTTTAAAAAATCATGCGGGATCTCAATCTGTTTAAAACACCCAGACACCCTGTAACTTTGTGTTGACCTAGTTAAGTAATTATCTTTAAACCTCGTGCATCGTCCTTGTCTAGTGCCGTGTTCATGATCTAATTCACGTCACACTCGAGGTATTAATGGGAACACTTTTCAGTAGATAAACAAAAAAACACCTACGCTGCAAAGGTTTAAAGTTAGTATTGCATATTACATTATTGTACGCACTTTGAAATTTTGTTGCTAATTCTAAGCCTCACCCCCACAGTCTGCTCTCGAGTGGAGTATGGCGATATCTTAATTTCCTCCCACTCTTCTGGCACAGATGGATACATTTTATAGTCACATGCATTTTCTTAGCGTAGTCCCTTATAACCCTTAATATAGCTCAGTAAAACAAAAACCCATGCGTGGTTGTTTTTAAGAGGCGACGTTCTACTTTAGGCTGCATGTATAATTTATTTTTCATAGTAGATTGTACTCTTTGATCACAATTTCAAATAACTATAACCATCTTAGCCAATCTAAAATGCTATCACTGTAGTCTGTGGGCCGTCTTGGATGTTTGTTATGACAAATCTCTCATCGCTTTGGCATCTTATATTTGGGAAGGTGGAATGCTTAAGGTAAACAAAAAATCAAGAGTATAATAAATATTCTCCTTGCAGTAATTTGTTTCACAACAATGCAGACTGACATTTATAGTACATTGTCACACATTTGCTCAAAATAAATTCAACAATAATCGACTGCAACATCTACAGCTATACTAAACGAATGCATGTTTGCTCAAAGATGATCAATACTTAATTCATAGAGGTCTCAACTGCATCTGCGCACGAGCTGCTTTCAACATGGGTCACAACCTAGACGGCCAGAGAACGTATAGGTCACAACTTATCTACTTGCCGTTTGCATAATATTATGCCAGCAATGGCTTCAGACTCAAAAACTATGATTATGAGAATGTCGCTTCCAAAGAAGTACAGGGTTTAATAATTTGTATTGTAATTATTTGCCACGTTTTTTAAATTCCCATTTCATTGATCTATGAGGTGAGTCTATATATTATTATGTAGA
>NW_004797770.1:253914-254990 GCF_000002075.1 Aplysia californica | reverse complement strand
TGCATTTTACTTCCTGACTGTTGAACGGACAAAACTCGCCGAAATATAATCGCCCTCTCTTTATGTTTGCTGAAGTCTTGTGCTCTACCGGACTTGAGATTACGCTGCTGTTTTAAAGCTGAGATATGATATGTTCTCCAAATAGAACAGAGACAAGAATGGCAAGAGGGAGGAGATTGGGGAAGATTTTAACTTCAAATTAAGTCATACCAAAAACTTCTACATGATTGATTTTGTCCATGACTGTGAACAACAGTACTGTTACAATATCAATCGGCATTTCTTTTGGATGTAGTGATCTTTGTAAAAAGCAATACTTTTCAATAAATTTATTGCTTGTCTTAGTATGAGTTTTACTGCACTTGTAGCGCAAACAAGTTATATAAGTGCCGAAGATTATGGATGTTAATAGAGAGTAACATTTAAAAAAAAAAAGAAAAAGAAAGAAGGAGAGATCAGGACAATAGGCGCTTGTTAGGAAAGAAATTGGCAAACTACACTAGAGCACCCCCTGCGAACTATCGACCATCACACTGGTGACAAAAATGAATATCAATAACTACCTCTCAGATGAAATAGTTGGTATATTAAGGTGGTCATGTATACACAAGAGACAGTGAAAAGTGAAAGCATTTTATTCATTGAACAGGAAACGTTTAGTAAGAAAAGAGAACGTTAAAAGTAAAATGAAAACATTTAAATGTCACCCTCTGTTTCTTAGCATTTAAAAAACATGTATATATGTGTGTGTGTGTGTGTGTGTGTGTGTGTGTGTGTGTGTGTGTGTGTGTGTGTGTGTGTGTGTGTGTGTGTGTGTAAGGGGGAAGAGTGCACGGTTATCTTTATGTCGTTTGCGATCCAATTGTTCTCACAAATGTCACATGGGCTACGGCAAAGAATCGGGTACACAGAAATGCCAAGCATTATTGTGATTGGCGATCAACCAACCGAGAGCCGGAGTCTGTAGTAACGACGGTTCCATCGATCATTGTGCCCAGCATCTTTGAAGTTGCCGCCCTGAAGTTTGCAATTGTTTTCTCATTTTCTCCAGGCCAGGACGTTGGGGGATTAAAAAT
>NW_004797770.1:252616-253814 GCF_000002075.1 Aplysia californica | reverse complement strand
GGGGGGTGAGGAGGGAAGAGGGGAGAGAGGATGGCGAGGAAGTAGGGAGAGGGGGAGTCGTGTTGTGGTATAGTCGGATGGGGGTTGGGGTAGGGGTTCAAGTCAATTATATTATGTCTAAGGATGACGAAGCTTGTAAAACGAATGCAGGTGAAAAACGTGTGTGAAAGCCCACTATAAAATGCTCACTACACCTGTTTACCCTGGTTTTTGGTTTTTCTGCCCTCCCCCCTTCCCCCCTCCTCCTTTTTTTCCCTCTTTATGTTCTGTGTACCAGACAGAGAATTTTGTATCCAAGAAAAAATCATCCAGCTCAAACGTATTACTTACTGAGAATAAATCTGAGATAATGCTCAGTACATACACCAATTGGATTAAAATTCTTTCAAGTAGTCTTACTACTGATCTGTTAATGTTATGTCTTTTCAAATGAGCTCACTTGTATTTTTGGTAAGTGTTTTACGGCGCTCGCATCTGCCTAATGTCAAATGAGCGTACGGGACACACCAAACATTTTCGGTTGGTAGGATATTTAGAGTTTTCCGCTGGTCGCGTCCAAAGCCTGCTCTTAACGAATTTGAACCACCAAGGGATCTTTAACGTGCGAAACTTAGACACGGGCCCTCCGAGATTTTTCGCCCTTGTCCGAGAAGGCTAGGGGTAGATCTTTCCTACCTGAAGATCAAGGGTGTGGCTGAAAGACAGTAGTAAGAAGAAGCCAAGGAGAAGCAGTAGAAAGGCTGCAGAGAGAGTCAGGAGCCCCGAGGAGGGGGCAAAGGAAGTGAGGAGGTGGAGGCAGAAGGTGGATAAGAAAGCAGTCGGAGCTCACTTTGTATAATTATTTACTTTCAAGGGAGCAAAATCAGCAACTTCGGAAATAACCCTTCGGAAAGTATTAAAAAACCCTAGTAACATCACTTCTTATTTTTTCGAAACCACATTATTGCAATTCTCATTTTGCTGGCATTTTGAACAAATCAATCCATCCGCCTCTAACTGTCCAAAATAATGGGGCTATACTTATTCGTAATAATAATAGAAGAACCTACACTCTCTCATCCCCGTAAGAGCTACATTGGCAGCCAGTTATAAGCCGTATTGTGCACAACATGTTAGTCTTTTGGCAAAAATTATTTTGAGGAAAGAGAGCGAGAGCGAGAGCGAGAGAGAGAGAGAGAGAGAGAGAGAGAGAGAGAGA
>NW_004797770.1:249659-251744 GCF_000002075.1 Aplysia californica | reverse complement strand
TATGTATGTACGTATGTACGTATGTACGTATGTACGTATGTATATAATATGTATGTATGTATGTATGTATGTATGTAGGTAGGTAGGTAGGTAGGTAGTTAGGTAGGAAGGTAGGTAGGTAGGTAGGTAGGTAGGTAGGTAGGCAGGTTGGTAGGTAAGTATCTCAGAAGTGGTCAAATCTGTGGCCGCTCTAATCATGATGTTCCCTCAACCAACATCGGGCATGTTGAACAAGTTAAACCTTACGCTCCCTGCTCAGATTTATCCTTCACCAGGCACTTTTGAGTATTCCGTTTTCAGGTCCCACTCAAAATAATATAATCGTGACCCCAGAGCTGAGCAGCTTACGTCATCAAGATGTAAAACCGTATAACAGAAATAATAATTACATACATTTCAAAACACGACTGATCTCTCTCTCTCTACTCTAAATTATCGAATAAGCCCCCCCCCCCTCTTCCACCCGCTTATTAATCTTCAGTTTTTAGCGCACCCCCACCACCCTTTTGTTATTTTTCAGATTACCACAGCTGACGATCATGAGAAAACATTACATCCAGAATCCATTTTTATTTATCTGAATGAAACATCTTTTTTCTTTTGTAAATGGCAAATTACTCTCAACATTTTATTAGTGCAATGTACCGGTACCGGGTTGGCTGCCTCAATTTTCTGTTCATTTTAAAAACTTTTGTACATTGGTTTATATTTTTTTAATGAAACTGGTTTGTTCCCAAATGGAAAAAGTTGTCCCAATAACTACAATTTCATGATCTCTTGTTCTTTTATTCACGGAAAAAGAAATAAAACAGATTTGTTCCCTACTAGTACAGGGGTATGAGGTTGAATGTGCCACCTCCCCTCCCTTTTATTCCAATGTCCCCGTTTATTAATGTTGGACCACTTGTCCACCCCCACCCCCTTTTTTTATTCCTACCCTCCTTTTATTGGATACCTCAGAGTAACGCGTTAGATTAGTGTTGGCCAACTTGGGCTCTACCCTCCAATTGTGGGTTGTTGGGACATTTTGGAGGCCAGTGTGATTACCTGCGTAGTGACAGGTACTATTAAATTTATGCCTCGCTCGGATATACATGTAGGTGGGCGGTTCAAAAAATCTGATCTTCTCAAAATTAAAGGTGGCAAAAGTGGGTGTTGACTATAAAAAGGTTCACAAGCAATGTTTTACATGTATCCAAAGCTGCCACTAAAAGGTTTTGGTGCTATTGCGCTGCTCATAGTTTTAAAAAAGAAACAGATCGTATCAAGTGGGTTGTTAGACCAGGCTGCAAGATTTATTGCCAAGGGTAAGATCATAATATTGATCTGATTAGTGATCGGCTTTGATTAGTCTGATTGTTTTCTCCTTCGCTCTTGTAAAATATTTTACGCCCATGATCACAAATCTCTTGTGGATTATTCCACTGCACCTTACAGTCGAGCTGGCTGGTAGCTGATTAGGATGTCTTTATCCTGCCTTACGCCAATTTGTCCTTATTTGTTCCATATCTTTTGGCAGCTGAAGGGGTCTGGGCCTATAAGAATGTTCCCGCGTTAGTCATGATTCGTGTTCGCTCGTGTTTGGTCAGTGCCAAAAGGCAAAAATGTTAGGGTGGATGTAGAAACTGAAGAGAGGGAACTATTGGAGGAGATTAGTGTTACGATTTATTGCTCGAGTACTAAACTGCATCTTTGTTATGCCAGTAGATAGGCAATTATGAGTACGTGATTGTGTATGTGTGTGTGTGTGTGTGTGTGTGTGTGTGTGTGTGTGTGTGTGTGTGAGAGAGAGAGAGAGAGAGAGAGAGAGAAAGAGAGAGAGAGAAAAAGTTAATGAATGTGTATGCCAATGCGTGCTTTCATTTTGTGTGTCTGCATGTTTGTTTTAGTTTGTGCAAAAATGAGTGTGACTGATAGTGTATCTGTCCATGCGTGGGGCATGCAAGGCCATAAGCAACGCCTTTGAACAACGGAGAAAGACAGAGACAGAGAGAGAGAGAGAGAGAGAAAGAGAGAGAGAGAGAGAGAGAGAGAGAGAAAGAGAGAGGGATAGAGAGAGAGTAAGAGAAAGAGAGAGAGAGAGAT
>NW_004797770.1:245658-248456 GCF_000002075.1 Aplysia californica | reverse complement strand
GAGAGAGAGAGAGAGAGAGAGGGAAAGAGAGAGGGAGGGACACAGCAAGAGAGAAAGAGAGAGAGAGAGAGAGAGACAGAGAGAGACAGAGAGAGAGAGACAGAGACAGAGACAGAGACAGAGACAGAGAGAAGAAGAAGAAAAAGAAGAAGAGAGGAGGAGAGGGTGGGTGGTGGGGTAGGAGAGGGAGAGTTACGACGAAGATTCTATGAGACAGGGAAGTTTCGAAGCCTTATGAATATCATTTGCTCCTGTTGATGCATGGGTATCCTGAGAGAGGAATTTAGTAGGCTAACAACAATGCAGAGCAAATAAACTGTTTTGAAATGCTTGTCTCACCAATAAATGTCAAGAAAATTAAATATTTAAAAAAATATACGTATAATATGAAAATATAGGACAGGACAGGAGCAACCGATCTCCCCCGTGGTTCATAATCTTCATTTTATATACACAACTTAGCACAAGGGACACCGATGTCTGTGGTATAGGGTCGGCTTTTGAATGTGGTAACAAACAAAAAAAGAAAATAAGTTAATGTGATTTCGATTCTAGAGTAGGAAGGTGGTCTTTTTATTATTATTTTTTTTTTTTTACAATAGTGTACAATTAAGTATAACAGTTATTTCCATGATTGGGTTTTAGTAGAAGATTAGTTTTTGTGTGCACTGGGACTGGGAAAAAAGGTATCACGCACAATATGAGAGGTTTGGGCATTGCCTGTTTTCCTGTCATTCATTTGTCTCTTTAGCAGCCCGTCTTCGTGAACATGAATTTTTTCAAAGTATCTTAGCGCAAAAACCGAGTTCATTCATCTTCTCAGGGGGGCGTTTTGCTACACAGAGGTAATTATGTGATGGTTGAAAGATGGGAGCTCGTGAAATGGTTTGGGGGGGGGGGGTATTGTAGGCACATGGATAGGTGGGTCCTTGCGGTTAGTCCTTGGGGGAAAAGGGTTAGGGGAGGGGCCTGGGGAGTGAGGGGAAAGAGAATCATTGAGTAGTCCTTGAGGGGTACCGGTTTTGAGCGGTAGAACTCTGAGTGGGAGAGGGAATGGGGGTGACTGGAATGATAGTCCTGGGAGGGGGAAGGGGATCGAGGAGGGAGGGGTATCCTTGATTGGTCGTAAAGCGGGGAGGAAGGTTAAGGAGGGAGAGGTGGCGCTGGGAATATCAGCATTAGAAGGAATTAAAGTCTTTTTCCTGACCTAATGCATGCTGAGTTAAATTAATGCTAAAGCAGGTGTGTACGTGCCCTGTTATATCCCTTTTACCGCCTCCTGATATTACTTTTATTTATCTTTTACTTTTCTTTTTTATGTGAATTTTGTTGTTGTTGCTTCAGTTAAATCTCTATAATCGCAATGCATTACAGTGGTATTGTACAATAATAATGTTCGTTTGTTGGTTCATTGTGTGCGTTGATGTTTTCTTGGGTGGGGGGGGGGGGGTATCATTATTTTTGTCTTTGTAACTTCCTGCCTTAGTGAATGTACGTTTGGCTGACAACATTCAAGCGCAAAATCTGAGTTCATTAACTCGCTCACGGGCCGTTCAGCTTCACCGAAGTTAGCTGTAATTGAAAGATGGGCGATAAGGCGAAATCGTTAACGGGAAGCAACTGCTGTAATAAATTCAAAAGAAATACAGCGAGTAGCTGCCCCTTTCTCTTGGCCAGTCGCACACGTTTCGATTTTATTTATAGTACTGTTTCCAGAGGTTTCAGTGTTTGTCTTCGTTCCTTCAACTTTGAGAAAATGGTCTGGTTAAGCTCACAAGAAGAGGAAAGATTCGGAAGTTTTATTGAGGCCTTTCTCCTATTTTTCGAGGGTCTGTGGAGAAAAAGTGTGCGTGGTTGGGGTTGGGATGGTGGATAGTTGTTTGTACCTAGGTAAGCGAAGATTGGGAAAGCGGCAGGGATTAAATCCAGTAGAATTTATTACGTCATGTGTACTAATTTAACGGTAGTCAAAGTAGAAAAGGAAACCTGTGTCATCTTTATCGAGACCCGACTGTTGTTTGTGACGCCAGTTTTCAATGACTTCTGTATAGATCTAGGCCTCCTTATAAGCTAAAGGCTTATGTGTTCAACTTTTTCCTTTAAAAATCCTATAACTTTAGGAGCCTGTCTTCGTATCTTCGTAAACATGATTTTGCTGAAAGTATCTTAGCGCAAAAACCTGAGTTCATTATCTTCTCAGGGGGCGTTTTGCTACACGGAAGTTATGTGATGGTAGAAAGATGGGAGCTCGTGGAATGGTTTGAGGGGGGGGGGTTGTAGGTACATGGGTAGGTGTGTCTTGTGGTTAGTCCTTGGGGGAAAGGGGGTTGGGGGAGAGAAGAGTGAGGGGAAAGGGAATCATTGATTACTCCTTGAAGGTTAGTCAAAGTAGAAAAGGATACGTGTGTCATATTTATCGAGACCCGACTGTTGTTTGTGACGCCAGTTTTCAATGACTTCTGTATACGCCTTAATAGCTATAGGCCTATGTGTTCAACTCTTTCCTTTAAAAAATACTAAAACTTTATCTCTGTCTTTGCTGCAAAAAAAAATAAATTAGGAGACCTGCAAAAAGACAAAAGAGCGTGCCGAACACAAAAGCTACGAGCATAAACAGGTAGGACTCTCCATAGGTGAAACTATTGTCTTTTATTCCGTATCGACATATAGACGGCAGTTAGGGGTAAAGAGGGATAAGTCGTCATAGTTACAATTTTTGTTGAACCATGAGCAAAAATGAAACACAAACAAAGCAGAAAACTAATCAAAACAAAACAAAACGAAAAAAATACCCCCCC
>NW_004797770.1:241910-243473 GCF_000002075.1 Aplysia californica | reverse complement strand
GTGTTGGTGTGCGCTCTTGTGTCAATGTGTGTGTATTAGCAGAACCAGAGAGGGTTTACAGTAATAGTATTACTGTAAACTCTCTGGCAGAACTAAGAGTTTCTGTCTACACAAGTAGGCAACTCCACACTCCACGAGGCGTAGTGTTTGTGAACCAGTGACACGGCAAGAAAACTGCTGACTCATGCCTCATGCCTCATGCTTGTATTACTGGCTTACTGGCTTTGTTTATGTGGGGAACGAAAGTGGAAGGCCAATAAGAGCATGCTTTACATTGCTACTCAAGCTACTCAAGGTCGTCTGTCCGTTAAGTTATTTTACCTCTGCAATACACACGGTACAAGGCCAGTGGACCCTCTCCAAGACTGACATTGTTCGTAACGGTGTATTGTTACAAGTACCGTTTCACGGTGCACAGAAAACAACCAGCAAAAAGAATATAGATCTATGCTAAAATAATTCTTGCTCACAGCCGATTTTGTTCCATTCATCATGGATGTGAAAAGTTCTTCAGCAGGTAAGTAGACTAGACCAAATCGTATATGTCATTATAACTCACGATGTTTCTGTTAATGTCTGAGTATCTGTTACAAGCTCAAAAGCCAGTCAAACTGTCTTTTAATATAATGTATGGGTATAACATTCTTTTTTCTGTTTCTCATGTTATTCAATTTTTTTCTACCTACCTACTACTGTTGTTACCAACATCCTTTCTTAATATTGCCTTCTGTTGCGAGATGTGAAAAGTAGATCTACTTTGGTTTTAGTTACCTTGCTCTACCTTGCAATTTTTAGGCTAAAACAGCACCTGGACATGGATGGCTGGTGCCTCTATAAATAAATCATTGATGGTCTTGCAATTTTTTTTATAGACTTTGCGCACCTCCCTATGACTCTTAGCACTGACTTTGTCACTGGTATATTAAATCTCTGTTGAGTGTTCACCAGAGAATTGTGTCCCCTCTTTTCCGGCGGTGTGTACCAGTTCTATAAATAACCTACAGGATTGGTTCGTTAACTGTACAAGACCGACGGCGCCGTTCACCTTTCGTCGGCTGGACAGTGGACAAGAAATGGATTGCTGATACATTTAATGATTTAATTTTTCTTTCAGTTTCAAGGAAATCCACAATTACCAACTTTCAAAAAGAGACACTAGAGGTTTACATCCGTGTTATCGCACTGCAGATACTCTTTCCTTGAGGGTGATTGGCGTGTGCTCTAGGGTGGTTTGCTTCTTCTTTCTAATCATACGTCTTCGTCCTTATCTCTCATCCTTCTTTTTTGTGTTTGTTACTCTCTTGTAGCACTTCTAATATTCGGCACTTTATGACCTTTTTGTGTTACAAGTGCCGTAAAACACTTACTAAAACAAAACCACTCTTTCACTCATCCTTGTTTATCAACGTTGGCTCACAAAAATCATGGAAATCGTTCCCAGTCACGATGAAGAATTTCTAATCGAACCCAACTCTTCAGTCTCTTCAAAAGAATGTATGATTTCCAAGATGGAAATAAATTTCGTTACTATTAAATTTGACTCGTCTGTTATTATGCAGACCC
>NW_004797770.1:239359-240610 GCF_000002075.1 Aplysia californica | reverse complement strand
TGTGTGTTTCAGTGTGTGTGAGTGTGTGTGTGCGTTTATGTGTGTGTTTCAGTGTGTGTGTGTGTGTGTGTTTCAGTGTGTGTGAGTGTGTGTGTGCGTTTATGTGTGTGTTTCAGTGTGTGTGTGTGTGTGTGTTTCAGTGTGTGTGAGTGTGTGTGTGCGTTTATGTGTGTGTGTTTCTATGTGTGTGTTTTTCTGCGTGTGTTCCAGTGTTTGTGTTGGAGCTGAATAGGTTTCGTTTGCCGTGTCCAGCAGGCCAGTGTTTGCTTATTACAACTTGAAAACTATACGTTTAAAAGACATGGTTCCACGAGCAAATGGTTCAAAATAATCTTGAACAGTGACCATGGTCAAAGTAGAACAACATTAGCCTTATGTTGATAAAAAAGAAAAAAAGAAATCTAGTGTCAAAAGACACTTAAAGATATTGTTATAATCATGACACTATTAATATTATGTTAGATAAACCCCTCAAGGTTATTTTTCTGGCAATGTTTATTTATTTTTCTTATATATTTTTGTTGTTGTTAATGTGTTTCTTTTTATATTTCTCGCCATAAATTGGATTCAACTTGCTTCAGATGTCTGATAAACTTGCAACACATAAAATAAAACTATTCTGAATGGTCACCGTTTTGATAATAAAGTTTCGGTGGGTGGTTGGCGGGTGCTCTGGGGTGGTTTTCTCCTTCTTTTCTATCCAACATCTATCGTCCTTATCTCCCCTCCTTTTGTTTTATGTTTGTTACTCTCTTGTAACACCTCTAATCTTTTGGCGCTCATATTATGACCTTATGCAGTTGCGAGCGCCGTAAACCCTCTACTAAGACAAAGATATAGTTTCGGCAAAAATCTGGAGACGTAAAACGACATTTGAAATCTCCTTTTGTCTATTTGGCAGATATGAAACAGTCAACATCCACTTAGGGAGTAAGCCCTCTTGGTTCTGGGAGAGAAACCCTTTGGGCACGGTGCCTGTGTTGGAGAAAGGGGACCAGGTGGTCTACGAAAGTACCGCCACTTGTGAATGGTTGGATGATCTGTATCCTCACAATGGACTCACGCCCACTGACCCTTACGTCAAAGCCAGGGACAGAATTCTTCTCGAGTACTTTGGAAAGGTGAGTCAACTTTTCCCGTTATCTTCTTTCGTGTCTCTTCCTCTTTGTATTTGTGTCTGTTTCTACCTCTGTCTGTCTGTCTGTCTGTCTGTCTGTCTGTCTGTCTGTGTGCGCTCTTGTGTCAATGTGT
>NW_004797770.1:236225-238275 GCF_000002075.1 Aplysia californica | reverse complement strand
CACACTAGAGCACCCGCCAAACACTCACGTTTGGGTTTGCTCTTTATTTTTGTCTATTGTCCGTACAGGGTAAAACCATTTCGCCTCGCATACGATCTAGATTGTATGGAAAAGTAATTTCAAAACAGTATTTTTTTCTTCTCCAGATTACCGCTCTCTTCTACGGCAAACTGAGAAAGGCTGACCAGCTGGAAGAGGGAATTAAAGAGTTGCACACGCGTTACCAGTTCTATGAGGACGAGCTGGCGAAGAGAAAGGGGCCTTTATTTGGTGGTATGTTAAAAACAATGAGATACAGTATAACTTCAATGTATATGTAGCACATTCATGTATCATTTTCAGCATAGTCATCGTTGTCATCTTCGTCGTCTCCGTTGTCATCTTCCTCGTCTTCATTTCATCTGCATCATCATCATTATCATCATCATCATCATCATCATCATCATCATCATCATCATCATCATCATCATCATCATCATCATCATCATCCGATATACCTTCTTGAGCCATTCCTTACCCCAGCCCAATTTTGAGTTACTGACAGCACCGATCATCTTCAGTTTAGAAATTGCACTTTTGGACACTTCCTCAATGTGATTGTTAAAGGTTAGCTGTCTATCCAGATAGACGCTCAGAAGGCGCGGAGCGGGGTTGAATGGTATCTTTTTCCTTCGATCTGAACTACTGGTTGCCACATTGCCTCCTTCTTCCATGTTGAGAAGAAGCACACATCACTCTTGATTGTATTCAAGGTAAGTTTCCTTTCATTGCTCCATTTCGCAACTATGTCCCCAATCAGCTGCATCGCTTCATTTTCCTTTTCTCTCTTTGCGTGACTGGTCAATATTGTGCAGTCATCGGCGAACATGGCGTAGATCAGCTTTGTAGAGGTTAGTTGTTGTGATTCAGGGTTTGGGAAGATTCTGCAAGGCTGTTTATGAAAAATATAAACTGTAACGGTGATAGTACAGCTCCTTGGGAAAGCCCTTGCTTGAAATTCTGTCTCTTGCTTGTTTTTCCATTCTTCAGGCGAACACGGGCTTGTCTGTTTCTCAAGAAACCATGGATCCATCTGATTGCACTCAACGGCACTCCCTTGTCAGCCATTGACAGTAATAGTATTTCACGCCAAACCGTATCATATGCCTTGGAGTTGTCCAGCAGGACTAGGGCTGATCGATGGAAAGTTGGCTTTTGTTGAAACCATCCTCAATTCCCTGACAGATTCTGATCATCTGGTCGGTGCAGCTCTGACCTTGGCGAAAGCCTGCCTGAATATCTGCAATCCACTCACTCTTCTCTGACAGGCGGTAAATTCTTTCAGCACGCATTCTTTCTACAACTTTCATGACATAGGATGTCAAACTAATGGGTCGAGGGGATGTCCTGTCACTTGGTGACTTGCCAGCTTTCAAGAGAGGAATGATAAGTGCTATACGCCAGCCTTGTGGGCACGCTACTTGGTTAAGCGACATATTACATAATATGCAGAGCAACTCTTTCAATGCGAGTGGGCCAAGCTCTTTTGGGAAAGATGGTGGTATATTATCAGGTCCGGGAGTAATTCTTCTCTTCATTTGTGTTATGACACGCTTCAGCTCCTTTGTATAAAGTGTGGGTACGATTATTGTTCATCTTCGCTGTTCACATCGTCATACAGTAGGCGCTTTAATCGGAGTTTGTTTTTTCTGCCCTCCTCAAGGGGAAATTGAAGCTTACTGATTTTTGCATAATGCTTAGCTAAAAGCTCAGCTTTCTTCTTTGCTGATGTTATCCTTTTCCGTTGTGTTTCAGTACTTCGTTGGGAGAATTGGTTTCTGGTGATCCATTTAGATACTTGATGAAACTCCAAGTTTTCCTTTCGTCCAGATCATTTATCACGCCATTAACTACCTCCTTCCACTGGTCAGTCTTTGTTTCTTAGACAGCTTCTGTAACATGTTTACAAGCTTGTAACCATTCCTCCCTTTGTGTGGAGATATTTTTTCTGAGCTGTTTTTTCTTGGTCAGTCCACCAGGCCCATTAAGGAAACCAAAAAAATCATCGTCA
>NW_004797770.1:223479-234107 GCF_000002075.1 Aplysia californica | reverse complement strand
TGTGTGTGTGTGTGTGTGTGTGTGTGTGTGTGTGTGTGTGTGTGTTTTGTATGTGTGTATATGTGTCTGCATAATAGTCTGTCTGAGAGTGTGCAATGAGTTTCATGCTTGTGTATATTGTTTGACATAAAATCCACGAAGAAGAAATTTATTTAAAAAAAGAAAATTGCTTCACATTAGGTTTCTTTGGTAAAGAAATGAAGATAGATTTGACAAGTCTAATGGAATATGTCCAGTGTCATACATGTCGTTGAGAAGTTTTGTCAGTGTGGTGATTCCAAAGTCCTCTAAAGCTTTAATCATTTTTGTGGTAATGTTGTCAGGTCCTGCAGCTTTTCCATTCTTCATCTTTCGAAGTGCCTTGATAACTTCTTCCTTCAGGATTGATGGGCCCTCTTTATTATTTTTCACTCTTCATAGTTCATCTCTTGTCATCGTACAGGTCACCGATATACTCTGTTCAACGTTCCAGTATCTTATCTATATCCTTTATGATATTCCCATCCTTTGGTTTGAGGTATCCTGTTGATCCACCGTTATTGTATGACACATCTCTTTGATTTTTTTGTGCAGATCGTTTGAGTCCGCCTTGGAATGATTTTCCATTTCCTCACATTCTTCTTTTAACCAGATCTCTTTTTGCTAGATTGAATTTGTGTCTGATTTCTTTGTGAAGATTCACATTTTTTTCCTGACTGTTTTTGTGTATTCTTCGTTCCTCCATAAGATTTAGAAATACATCAGTCACCGATTTCTTTTTTGCTTTTGTTGTCCTTTCTGGTATGACGTCTTTTGCAGCCTCATTTATAAATATTTTAAGCTGTTCCCAGTGTTGGTCTATGTCTTCTATTTCTTCTAAGAGGCCTAATTTGTTCTATACAGTTATTCTGAATTTATCTTGCATTTTTGTCTTCTTTGTTTGACTTGAGTAATGCTTTGTTTAGTTTCATATTCTTGTTCTTGTTCATGTGTGTTCTTTTCAATCTGATTCTAAATTTTCCCACCGCTGGTTCATGTTCACTGTAACAGTTTGCTCCTGGGTGCGTTTGACATTTAGCATCCCGTTTTTGTATCTTTTATTGATTATGATATAGTCGCTCTGGTTGCGAGCGCTGTCTCCAGGACTCCTCTTCCAGGTCCATAATCTTCTTGGTGATTCCAATAATAATGATATCATTCAAGATGACCCATTCTATCAGTTTTTCTCCTCTTTCATTTCTGGTTCCCAGTCCATATGGGCCCACTATGTCTTCATGTCTTGTTGTTCCCACCTTTCCTTTAAAATCTCCCATGACTATGACAATATCCTGCGATTTACAATGTGTCTTAGCTTGATTTATTTCATCACAAAACTTCTCTATTTCTTCTTCTGTGCATTCTGAGGTTGGCGCATACGCTTGGATGATGGTTGCATCGAAGAATGATCCTTTCAGTCTCACTTGCATAACTCTGTCTGCTAATGTCAGGTACCCCTTGAGAGTCCTCGATGTTGGCAAGTCCATGATGACCGCTACTCCTCTTTCAGGTTTGTCGCCTTCTGCTGAGTAAATGGTTTTACAGCTGTCTGACACTATGCTGCCAGCTCCTGTCCATCGTACTACACATAAACCCATGATGTTAACATTCATTCTCTTTATTTTTTTCTTGATGCTGTCCAGTTTTCCTTTCTCTAGCAGTGTTCTCATATTCCAGGTTGTTATGCTTCTCGTTTGAGTTTTCATTTTTGTGAGCAGTATCTTGATGACGGTCTGGTGTCACCTGCTGCTGTGCATGACTGACCATACCGGACGAGACAACTCTTACAGAGCTTCCGTTTACTTCGTTATCTCCATTCATTGTGTGTTGATCGATGGTGTTCTTCGGAAAGAATACAGTAGTGGTTTCCATTTGCCTTCAACTGGAATTTTGTACAGTTTACTCGGCTAGCCTTTGCCCAAAAGGACTAACCCACAAGGCAGTAGTGGGGGCAGGTGTCAGGTGTCGGAGCCCCCCTCTCGCCTGACAGTCTTCTCTGACCGATATGTGTACCAATTCCCCAGTGAGACTTTTACTGACAATATCTTATCAGAAGAAAACTAATGTTGACCATTTGTTTTACAATACAGCATGGACAGGTTAATACGGCCAAATGCTTTGACCTGAGCAACGTTCTATTAGGAGTTATCTCCCAGCATTAATATCTGAACTATGGGCTCGTTTTAAGCTTCAATTTTTTAACATCTATACCATCTGACATACATGTAGATTAATATTCTTTGGTTAAAACTTTTGATATTATGCCCGGTATGCTCGGATACGCTCACAGCACTGGGCGGAGCAATGTATCTCTCTATCTAGACGTATTGTTTATTAAGCTTACACATTTTTTGCTTCTATAAATTTGTCTTTGACTATTGATTTTGACATCAGCATGACTTAGATTTATGTATAAATACATAATTATTTGCATACTGCAACCATTTTGTGAGGACCTCTCACCAGAATTGACTGAGGATCATATTTATCTCCTGAAGTCTTCCACAGAGACCTTACTCTTGAAGACATGTAGATCTTTATAGAAAGACTTGACGATACTCTTCCATTGTTGACGGCCTGGTTTAAGGAGTACTTCCGCCCATGCCAAAAGTAATGAACCTTGAAAGTGAAACAATGTCATTTCTTGCATCCTCAGTCCCCCGTTTTCATGATCATGAAAAAGAAAAATTAGAGGATCCCCTTTTAATATTATGCTTTCTTAATGTTGAATCTGTTTTTAAATATTTTACAAGAACCTACAACATTTTGTTTACTTGTTCTAATACAGATTTCGGTAAAGAAATCATATGTATTTTAAGTCTAGCTATGTGATGTCATCTTTTGTTTTAAACAGATGCAGTTTACCTAAAATTGTCAGATCACCCCTTGAATATTTCCTAAGTACTCCGAGTCGGTTGTATACCTTGCAGGTTCAGTTCTTGCTTATTTCTGCAGGTGGTTTGTAACTACTGAAGTACAAACTGAAAATGATCATACAATCCGTGAACTGTATTCCAATTCTTACCGTGTCGATGCGCTGCTTGTATGTACACATGGCAAATGTTTTGCTAAGGTTCAAGTGCAGACCAGAGAAATTTAATTACTCTTATAGTAGTCGATTTAACACTTGCTTCTGATCGTCCCTGTTGAAAGAGGTTGTTACCTCCGCGTATTGTCTGATCTTCAGATGGTCTGTACCTTAGTTGCTATACCCTGCGGTGGAGGGAATTATATTAATTGTCTTGTAAGAAGCTCAACAGCTACAATGAGCTATTGAGGAGATGTTGAGGAATCCTACCTTACTCTATTAGTCAGCTGGTACGTATTCAAATTATCCCAAAATTGAACCTCTTTCGGGTGTGAACATCTAAAATCGGCACAAAGGTTAAGCTATTATACACTCTACAGCACCACATTCACCCAGTGGTTGACTCAATGATACAAAACCAAGACCATAACAGTTTCTCTGTACATTATTCTTAGGTATTACTACAATTGCCTTTTTAGAATCTTCCATATTCTCGGAGATATCAGGTTGGGAGCAACTTTCCAACAACACAGAGAACACAATTCATAATAAAATGTAAATACATTTAGGAGATATTTAAGATTAGAATCAGAAGCAGAAAAAAACCCATTATACATTTTGGCTAACGTGACAGTGATGTGCCACACTACCATTTGAATATTCTCTTTACAGAGGGTGTTGAACAATGAATAGCAGCCAAATTACCAGCAACAAGGACGTTGCAGGGAAATGAGAAGTGTAATAATAATAATATGATTTTTTTAAAAATATACAAGAAAAAGAAGACACGAGGGAGACAAGATTAATGTTACAGAACACCAGTGCAACGTTACAATACAGTGTCCAGTTTGTACTGTAAGTAAAGCCCCCTCCCTCCCCCCTCCCATTTTTTAAATAGATTTATTTATTCATTTTTAAAATTTATTTATTTATTTATTTTACTATTTTACTATTTTCTTCCACAGAACATGGCTTTTTCCATGTATATATTTTCATTTTTAACCATAACAAATCATGATTGGGGATACAACAAAAACGAAATAAAGAGAAATTAATTACAATTTCTGTATAAATATGCCAGTAAAAGGAGAGTCATGAATCGCATTTCGTTGCACATGCACTGTGTTTCCAATGCTATTTATTGTTTAGCAGTAAAAATGTTAGAGCACTTGACAAAAACGAATGACTTGCACACAAATTATAAACCTGCATACACACATACACACACGTGTCGTCACATTCAAATGCCCACTCATACACATACACGCTATATACACAAAAACACACATATATTACACACATACACACACAATAACATTCACACTCTGGTTGATTGCTCAGGGCTACTGTAGAACATCTATGTTCACAGCATCTTGTTTCAAGGCTTCTAACTAGAGTCCATAATCAAAGTCGGGCGCTCCTGCGACCACAGTCTTCAGGAAGTATTCCTGGGTATCAGGATCGACCTCCATGGCCTTGATTGCAGGCACTTTGTACATTGCGCTGTACCAGCGGGCCAGTCGGGGGAATGACGTCACATTGACTGCAATCCTCTGGTCTTTTCTGGCCACTATGGGCAGACGCTCAAAGTGAGGCCAAATGTAGAAGTCAACCATAGCTGGTTGCTCACCTGAAAGAGAACAGATAGGAAAATTAAGCGTTAGTGACAAAGTGTTTAACTTTTCTGCTGTTACTAATTAGTAATTGGGGTACAATATAATTTATTCTAACTAAGCTATTTATAGGTTTTTACTGGGATTTTTACGTTACTTGTTGATGATGATGATGATGATGATGATGTTGATGATGATGATGATGATGATGATGATGATGATGATGATGATGATGATGATGAGGATGATGATGATGATGATGATGATGATGATGATGATGATGATGACAACGATGGTTATGCTAGAAATGAACATGTATACATATATTCAATTTCCCCTGAAAGTTATATTTTAACGTGTCCCTTTTAACATACCACCAAATAGAGGCCCCTCTCTCCTAGCCAGCTCATCCTCAAAGAACTGGTAGCGGGTTTGCAACTCCTGAATTCCCTCTTCCAGCGTGTCATCTTTTCTCAGTTTGCCATAGAAGAGGCCGGTAATCTGGAAAAGAAAAATTAATATTTTGTTTTATTCGCACTGATATAACTTAGATCATTTATGACTGCTTCTAGCCTTCCTGTAAGGGAATGAACAATTTGAAATTTTGATCCTGTTCGTCTCGTCTCGTCTCGTCTAGAGAGAGAGAGAGAGAGAGAGAGAGAGAGAGAGAGAGAGAGAGAGAGACAGAGAGACAGAGAGACAGAGAGAGACAGAGAGAGACAGAGAGAGACAGAGAGAGAAAGAGACAGACAGAGACAGACAGCAGAGAGAGAAAGAGAGAGAGAGAGAGAGAGAGAGAGAGAGAGAGAATAACACAGAGAGACAGAGAGACAGAGAGACAGAGAGACAGAGAGACAGAGACAGACAGCAGAGAGAGAGAGAGAGAGAGAGAGAGAGAGAGGGGAGTGAGGAGAGAGACAGAGAGAGAGAGAGATAGCAAAAGAGACACACGCACACAGAAAGAGACAGACAGACAGAGAGAGAGAGAGAGAGAGAGAGAGAGAGAGAGAGAGAGAGAGAGAGAGAGAGAGAGAGGAGAGAGACAGAGAGAGACGGGGAGAGAGAGACTGAGATATAAAGACATTGAGAGAGAGAGAGACAGACAGACAGAGAGATATATAAAGAAAGACAGACACAGAGAGAGAGAGACAGACAGAGAGATATATAAAGAGAGAGAGAGAGAGAGACAGAGAGAGAGACAGAGAGAGAGAGAGAGAGAGAGAGAGAGAGAGAGAGAGAGAGAGAGAGAGAGAGAGAAGGGAGACAGAGAGAGTCTGAAATTCGTCTGCCTCGCCTATTCATGACATTAAGAAGAAAGAAAGTAAGTCCAATGTGCCTTTAGTGTCCTTCCCGAATAAATGTCTGGACAGCCTGGCAACACATTTCCGAAATGGACGCCGACAAGCAGAGGCAGTCCCAACAGGGCGGCATTGTACAAACTACAGGGCAGAGACGGAGGCTCAAATACATGCAGCAAATATCATCAAGAATTTGGTAGGTAGACCCCCAAAGCCAAGTAGTATTCTTAATAGATGCTATGTCAGTACTGCAGGCAATCACTGCCGGCAAACTACCAAGGCGGCGAGAAGTAATTGAGGATATTCCATACCTGAGGATCATGATGCAGTGGATTCCACCGCACTGTGGTGTCTTATGAAATGAACAGGCAGGCAGGATGACCAAACTATGAGCACAGAAAGAGCAACTAGACAACAGCGTCAACTACACAGAAACAAAAACTATTATAAATACGCTATTTAAAGAACCACAGACACCAGGTAGTTACCACAAGCTGTCCCGCCAAGAACAAGTGATTATCTTCCGACTAAGAACACAAGACATAAAACTGAGACAACATATGTGCAGATATTTTAAACTAGTACAATCACCAAAATGCCAGTGTGGAGAGGCGGACCAAACTGTTGAACACATCCTTCAGCACTGAAACAGGAAACGTGGCCAACCCCACTGTCACTTCAAGAGAAGCTATACGGACAGACAGATGAACTGAGCAGGACGGCCCAATTCATGACAGATACCAGACTTCAAGTGTGATTGTGGAGAATAAGAGAAGAAAGAAACCAGACAGGTAGCCAGCTAGCCAGCCAGCCAGACAAACAGACAGACAGACAGCCAGACAGACAGACAAACAGCCAGCCAGCCAGCCAGCCAGACAGACAGACAGACAGACAGACAGACAGACAGACAGACAGATGGAGAGGACACAGAGATAGAAATAGAGACATAGACAACGAGGAAGAGACAAGAAGAAAGAAAACTAATAAATGTGACTCACCTTTCCATAGTACTCGAGAATCATTCTGTCCCTGGCTTTGATGTATGGGTCGGAAGGTGTGAGCCGATTGTGCGGGTAGACGTCATCCAACCACTCACACGTGGCGGTACTCTCGTATATGATCTTATCGCCTTTCTCCAACACAGGCACTGTGCCCAAAGGGTTTTTCTCAAAGAACCAGGAGGGTTTGCTCGACAGATCGATGTTGACCGTTTCGTATCTGAAGAATCGACAACAGGCAATTTCAAAAGGATTGTTTATCATTCTCTCTAGGGGCAAGTTCGGCGTCTCAGATTTTTTTTGGGGGGCCGCTCCAACATAGAGGCGGAGACCAATCAGGGTAGTATATTCTATCTCTTTCCAGTTTATCAGGCAGCATGAAATTTGTTCATTATTAGAATAGTACACTAAGATTTAATGGTAACATAATAATATCCAAAGATACCAACGAAACAAAATGATATTATATATTTAAACATTGCCTGAAAAAACCCAACAACAATTATTTTCCTCCCCAAACAGAAAGAGGAATAAAAAAGAAAATGAGAGATTGAGTTGGCACCAGCTAGACTTTCCTTCGCGTGGGAGGCAAAAGCTTACATTTTGGCAAAATACGAATGCAACTAAATTCGACAACAGCTTTCAAAATGAAACACGTTTATTTTTCAAAGTTCCACGTTGAATAGATTGTTTTATGCCTAAATGCCTACTCAATCCAACTGGATTCAAACCCAGTAGGTTTGGTTTTCGGTTCGTCTTTGGACCTTTTATTTCGACAGCCTGGTACAAAAGGGTAAACGAATTGAATTGTTTGCCAGTTTGTAGAACTGATAATTTGTCTGGTTCCTGACATTGCAAACACGGAAGTATGCAAGTTGCATATAATGATTTTGCATTGACAGTTCTGAAAGTGGCAAACCCCGAGTCTGTTTTCCATACCAAAAAAAGGACTCGTCTTTTCTGGACTGACCATATCGTAAAAATACCTGATTTCAGAATCTCAAAGGCAGTATTATATTCCGAAGTGTCCTCAGGGAAGCGTAAAGCTGGCGCAACAAAAAGAAGCTACAAAGACGTCCTAAAATGCCTCAGAAGGACTTCAACATAAATTATTGCCAATGAGAGAGTCTAGCTCCCCACAGAACCATCTGATGAGAATCAGTGACAGGGGGCAGCAAGTGATAAGGCTTTATGAATACAAAATGCTGAAACCAAGAGAGAAACCCGCAAGCGGCGCATATTACAAAAATGGAAGTGGAGCTTCTGGTGATCAAAATGTGGCACACGTATCTCTGCCAAAAGTGGTCTCCTTGGCTATAGCAAAAGCCAGAAATCATCATAACCCTCATTTCTTTTATCCCGATTACTATCATTATTATCATTATTATTATTATTATTATTATTATTATTATTTTTATTATTATTGTTATTATTATTATTATTACTAGATACAAACCCGTTCTACGAACCGTGATAAAGTGATAGGAAATCACTTGAAAGATAAAATGTTTGTACCGGATTCACTGCCGTAGGACCTCTGTGTAGACAACATTGCTGGTATATGCGCCATCAGGAACTCCGTCCTGGGCAGCAGGTCTTTTTATATGTATTCCAATTAGAGTCCCTGGACCTAACAAGACTCATTGCGACATACAATTGTACATAATATGAAAAAATCGCCCTGTAAAGAAACCCCTATCCTTTGCAAAGTCTCTCCCTGAGATTTGGTCGCAGTCATTGTAAAAGCAGGTCTAACTGTCCAGCAGAGGGAAGAAGATTTCCTATTCGGTTGTACTGGTTGCCCTGGATTTTGAAGGTTGGATTGAAGCCCTGTTCAGCTTGTTCACTGTGCCCAATTGAAGCAAAGGGCGACAGCATTGTTGTATGACCTACAGTGTGAAAATAAAGAGTTGCCGCTCTGAGTTACATCGTAATACTTTATTAGTTCCTGCAGGGGTGCGGGAGGTACCGGTATAGTAACTTTGCCATTTTTACAGCAGAATGTTTTCTCTCTTCTCTCCATCTTATGGCATTGCAATGTTCACAGACGGCACTGAATTCCCCTCAGTTATGAGTCCGTAATCTCCGATCAACTTAAGTTTCACTAAAGGACAGTGCGTTGAACACTAAGACCAACGCAGGCCCATTCTTTCTTAGCCCAGCACGCTCAAGGTCTTCCTCCAGATTCTGACTATTAGAGCGTAAATTCTGATTGATATTCCCCTTTCTCTGTTTCTTCTCGCTTTCCCCTCTGTTTCGTGGAGTTAAATAAATTCTACGTTTAGATGCATCTTACTACATTATTAACTAATATTTCATAAACATCTTTACTCCGAACATATCTCGATCTAGACTGGCATCTTCTTGCTAAACACTCCAAATCAGTCTTGAATTCTGTGCTCCAAATGCTTTTAGGATATAATATAGAGATCTAGATCTAGAGCCTTGCCCCATAAAAAGCTACGCAGAGAATACGCTCCAAATTTTGAGAATGTCAATACAACGAAGTGTACATTTTGTGGGTTTAAACTAAATCAACGTGTTGGGGACATCACTTCACCAAATATATCTAGAAAATGTCAGTGCAATGAAGTTTGGCCTGAAGTACAAATTGAAGTGCGAAGCACACATCCAAATCGAGTTAGATATCGAGATTCTAGATCTGGAAATAGGCCAGTAAAAGCAGCTCACGCTCACGACGAAACACAAACTAAAACGGAAGTAGCCCCCCCGTAAAATATGAAAAGGTTTAAGGCAGAGTGAAAATCTCTGAGAGCTTCGATTTATAGGAATAACCATCAAACTTGAAAAATCAAAAGGTAGTTTCCGAACTTTGAAAATAATATGCCCACGTAACCCTTTGTGACAATTTTTAATTGGATCACATTTTTGTAGATTTTATGGACACCTGTGTAAAAAAATGTATACTGGCCTCTCAAACGGGCTTAGCTCCATTATAATAAGATTATAATGATAATAATGATAATTATTATTACATTCTCACGAATACAATAATTAACACTATTCTTGAGTATATTGATTTTAACCTTGTAAGCACAATATTTAACTGCAGTTTGCATTCTAGCTTTAACTTGGTGAGCAAAACCTGGGTTCGATACACAAGAAATATCATTTTGAAAGAATTTTGCTCAAAACTGCATGACTAAACTGCAGCATTAAATTTACATAAACGTTTTCAGAGGGTCGTTTTGGTTTGTTTCGGCTGTTAAGAATACATGTTTTAAATACAGTATATCTCAAGAATGGTAAGAGCAGTCTTGAGCTTGTCAACAAATTAATGCTGTACATTACTACCGATCAATGGTAAAATATCCCCACACGGTAAACTTACGGAATGTTTTTGTGTGCCAGAACCAATCTTGTTCTCTGTGCGTAGGGACAGAAACGCATGCTGTAAATTCTGAGAGCTGTTTTCTGCAGAGGAGGGAGAGGCGAGCCTGCGGACGAAGTACAAGAAAACTTTGGACTGTGAGGAAAATCTATTTCACGCACTGAACATTGAGAAAGGGTAGCTAATTTTCCCAAGTATAAGAAGTAACATAAAAAAGGAAAATAGACAGGAAGAGAAAGCGAGCGAGCGAGATATATAGATAGATAGATGGATAGACAGACAGCTGGATAGATAGATAGATAGATAGATAGATAGATAGATAGA
>NW_004797770.1:221819-223206 GCF_000002075.1 Aplysia californica | reverse complement strand
CACACACACACACACACTGACCCACACACTTCTCAATAGACAGTAGTTGAAAATTTGAGAACTAAGATACAAGCTATAGATCTAAATCTAGTGTTATTCATCAGTCACATTAAGAATCGCCCAAGGGCGCATTACTCTCAAAACCTGGTAGATGTTTTAGAGAGAAAATAACAGGAGGCTAGCACAAATTAATCATATTGGCTGCCCGGCTATTGAAAATTTGAAGAGTTGTAAATGGTGCTGTGACGCCATTTTATCGCACTGCGTACATGCCATCGAGCACTCAGTGAATACTGCTGTGACTGTAAAAAAATAGTGAATAGCTTATTGATTACTGAATTTTGTAGATGGTCTTTTATGTAAGGAGGAAAAAAACAGTTATCCGAATAGCACGAATAGTGGCTACACTCTTCGACCAGTCGATCAAGTTTCGTTTTTTAACATCCTCAGTTCAAATGAACTATAGAATATTATTATCAATTCATCCCCCCCCCCTTTCTTCGCCTTTTCTCGTTTAATTTATTGAAATGAATGCGTTTTACGTGCAAGGTCATGATCGATTAAAACTATGTGCACACCGCTCCAAAAAAAGTGAACTGAGCAGAAATAGTGCCAGTGGCACATTTAGTGATAAGAGCCACATAAAATTAGAGTTCACTACTAGCATTGTCTTTTAAATTTGTGAAATACCACCTGAGCAAAGAAAGAAGTTTTAAAGTATATTCACTTCTGACTTCTTGAAACAAAAACGCAGTCAAAGTTATGGGTAGAGTGAAGGGCTAGTACTACCAGAACAATTTTGATTGCAAAACTAAATAAACCAAATTGAAAGATAATAATATTTGTGACAAACGGACAAATAGAATAGATGGATTTACAGAATAAAGTGCTAAGTGACCGGCAAACAAATATTTTAGATACTCAGCGACAGGCAAACAAAAACATAGTTAGCTAAAATGTTAATGCCCTCTATGTCTAGTCTACGTACCGACTCTTGAACTTTTCACATCCATGGCTAATGATGAAAAATGGCTCTGAACAGAAACGGTATTCTCTTTGCTGGTCTTTTTCAGTGCACGTACACCTGAACGAGCAATGTTGAATAAGGCGAAGGGACGGTTGGCTTTATATACTGCAGATGGAAAATCACCTCAAGGACAGACGACCTTGACAAGCAAAGATAGTTCTTAAACCCACTTTTAATACACAGTCAAACAGGGCCAAGTCAGGCAGCGAGCTGAATGAGGCAGCAGTTTTCCCGCCTGCCCAAAACAGCGCATCAAGTCGTACGCAAGCATACCTTTGAAAACACTGATAACACACACACACACACACACACACACACACACACACACACACACACACACACACACACACACACAAAACA
>NW_004797770.1:217442-220092 GCF_000002075.1 Aplysia californica | reverse complement strand
GATTCGACTCAAAAATTATGATATTTGAGAGGTAGGGCTTTTTTAGCTCCCTCAGCCTCTCCTACAACTATTTCATTGCATAAGAATCCCAAAAACCGTATTTTCCCCCATACCCGGCCGAAGTATCACCACCGTTTCCTCATAAAGTAAATATTTTATCTTTCTTTACCGGCCGTTTTCAGAAAACGCAACTTTTCTCTACACCTTTTTGAATAACTCCACCATTTTTTATCCAATCTTCATGAAATTTTCACAGAATGAAGAGAAGATGTTATACTAAAAATTTGTCTGTTGAATTTTTTTTTTTTGGAATAGTTTTTTGCTGATGGTATCTTGAGTGTGAATTTCCACGGATTTTTTGCAAACTTGAATGCTAGCTCAGAAAAAAATTCATTAAAAATGTTAAAATAAGAAAGGAAAAAAACAACAGACAAATGTTTAGACATATTGTTTGTTAACACGCAAATAAAAAAAACCCGATCAATTTCCATGAACAGTAAGTGTGGTATTCATTAAGTAAGACATGTCAACAAAATGAAATATGGCCGCCGTATCCAAGGAAATGAATTTTTTTCTTCTCAAATTTGATTGCGGTTTTTAAGACTCCCTTCTATGCTTGTTATATGTGTGAAATTTGGTAAAATTCAGTCTAGTAATAAGCGAGATAGCCTTCAGGTGTACCCCCCCCCCCCCCTTTAACAACTTACTTCTTCTCATGGTATGATATGGTATGGTATGATATGGTATGGTATCAAGCAGTATTATTATAGTGTGGTAAGGTATGAGTGCAAAAACCTCTTTAAAAAGTGCACTATTGCTAAAGGGTCAGGATCTTCTATTTAACGTTCATTTAAGACAAGACAGAACCGAGCTGAAGTATCACGTCACCTGGCGGTGAAGAGAAACGAAGGGCAAATATTGCCTTATTTGCATACTTGGGGCCGTGCTACAAGTGGAAATTGTCTGATTGTGGACAAGGTCTCATTCATTTATTTGGCCAGTGCATCGCTAGGCATAACTATTAATTCAGCAGGTAACAAAGTTTCTGAATAGTTTGTTTTAGCAAGTCTATTTTCTATTCATCACTGGGTATGGACAATCCGTTGGGCTACTTCTTTTTTTAAATATTTTTTAATAGAGGGTTTTACGGCGCTCACAACTGCATAAGGTCATATGAGCGCCAAGGGGTGGGTGTCAACAGAGAAGTCTTTACAGGGAATCAGACTTACTCTGCTCACCTCTCTAGCTTCAACAGCATAAGGTTTGCTTCGACTATCAAGGCGCCCTGGATATAGCAGGTCACAAGAGTGTGACAAACATACAATAGAAGTAGAGGAACTTGACAATAATAAGGATTAAGAAAAAAAAGCGGCAGTTCCCTGTTGTAGACCAGGCACAGTTATGAGCGTGACATGATGAATCAGCCCATTTACAATTTAACTGCGCTTGAACGAGAAATGCCCCCTCTTTGGGAATGGCCTAAAGACACTACAGTCAGTGGCACTGCCCCAGGGGGTTGACTACTTTGGAAACCAGTAATGATATGATAATTAATATATTAGTTAACGTTATTTAAATACTCTTTCTCAAAGCTTCTCTCGGAACTGATCCCCTTAGGGATAGCGGTGGGTGGAGAGTACCTAACAACACAAACTTCCAAACATACCGTAATGGTTCAAAAGGTCTGAAGTGAAGGAATAGGTGGTGAGGTGGGAAGGGGTAGGGGTGGTGAGGGGGTTGACTGCAGATACAATTAGATCTAATGACTGGCAGGGTTAATACCATCTGTATTAATTTTGCTTACAACTATAGCTGAGAAAATCTGGATTATTATATTATAGCTTTATAATAAAACTTTTAAACTAGTACTGTTGCCACCATTATGATAATCACTTTCTTGGAAAATGTTTCTTGTAGACGCCATGATTATTATACCGCATGCAGGAAACGATTCATCTTTCTTTATCCCCCCCCCCCCTCCCCTTCTTCTTCCTCATACAAGGGAGTCTGTAATAAGTAGAAGGCCACTTTTTTTGTTCAAAATGCTTTTTCCGTACATATCGTTGTTTTTATCTTATTTAAAATGTTCTTGAGTTGAACTTGTTCGACTTCTTCAACATTTCACGGAGAAACAGTTCTGTCCGTAAAATTCGACGTGCGTTAAAAGACACATCACCTCAAAATGAACAAAACAATCTCTACTTTTGCAATGGCCACCTCTATTCTCACCCGGGATGAGAATAGTGCAGGCGAGTCTTTTGGCTATTCTCACCTGGTGCGCGTTCACCGTTATAGCCTAGATCTAGGCCAACAAATTTTGCATTCACCCTAAACCACAGAATTCTACACTGTGATAACAGAAAAATTGTAGAATTCTGTGCCATAAACAAACGTTCCATTACAACTGTACTTGTAGCCTACTAAAAGCGTACAATTTTGTCTGTGGGCAGTGGAGAGAGAGAGTGAGAGAGAGAGAAAGAGAGAGAACAAAAAACAAAATGGCGACCCGCGTAGTTCGGCTCGATTCGAAAAGTTAAATAGCCGTAGCATCTTTGTAGACAACCAAATCAATTTACTTTTGTGTTTTAACATCATTTTTAAACTTTGTTTTGGTCAATTTGATCGTCAACACCGATAGACAGTATTCAGA
>NW_004797770.1:213966-217342 GCF_000002075.1 Aplysia californica | reverse complement strand
TAGACAGTATTCAGAAAGAGACAGAGAGAGAGAGAAGAGGGGAGGAGTAGATCTTGCGAGAACTTCCGGGCGGGTGAGAATAGCCACTTTCTTTGCAATCATTAAATGCAGTAGAAAGGTACAAAAAGGCCACCGGAAATAACAATAAATACGAATTCTACTTTTTATGAAAACTTTCGTTTGTGTGTTGTAAGAGCACTCCACAGGGTCATAGATGGTTTTTAATCCTAGCTGCTTGTGTAGATCTATAGGACGTTCTGTCCAAACCACAGAAAACATGATGAGAACAAAATTACTTTGTTCTGCAGCTCGAACAAAGTTGACGAGAACATCGAATGTACGCCTAATTCATCTGCGTTACATTAGCGCTACTAAGAGAAGGCAAACTAGAGATTGGGAAGAGTGCCGTCTAAGAGGTATGTGTATTAATTTTGTTTATAATTATATCTCCGAGAACGACAAATACTTATCTCAAATAATGCAGGTGGGTTGCAGGCTTGAATTTGGTGAGCAGTGTTGTCGTATGTGGGGGTAGCCAAAGAAAATTGGGCACATTGTCACGTTTTAAACTAACGCTGCAAAATTAAGACCATTTCACCCCCTCCCCCCCCCCCCCCTCCCATACCTCAGTTTTAATGTTTGATTGAAATGTATCAATATTTGATAGTGTTACGCATACATACTTTAAATCACGAGCATACCTTTAGTATTCTTTGACTCTTTGATTGCATTTTTTAAGCTTGAAATAAACTCACATTAGAGAAACGCATATTTGTAGTACTATCGATTATCATGTTTCAACATACACTGAGATAAACAGATTTAGGAATGGCAAATGGGCAGATATTGATTCTGGCTTGTGGTCCAGGTTCAGTGACGCATTTGCAGAGATAGTAAGGCGTTAACAAGTGTTAGGTTTTACTGGCTGTTATAGACATAACTCATTTCGCCCACATCTCTGTTTGCTGTTGCTGTATTTGTTGTTTAACCTCCGATTAGACGCAGTGTAGGGTTATTCTGAAGTTGAGTACTTGAATTTCCGAAAGGAAACCTAAAGAAAAAAATGCGTCCTACTCAGAGTTCCCCTTTCCCACCTTTTCACATCTTTCTTTTATACTTTTAGTAAAAAGTCAAATAAGCGCCGAAGATTAGAGGTGTTACTAGAGAGTAACAAACACGAAAAAGAATGAGAGTAGATAAAGACGATAGATGTTTGATAGGAAAGAAGAAGCAAACCACACCAGAGCACCCGCCAACCACCCACACATCTTTCTTAGCGTCACCCAAATTCATAATCAAGAGACTAAGTAACTGATATTAGATACAGACAGTCAAGATTTATGAAGCATGGTCCCCCGTTCCCGCCCCTACCCCGCCCTTCTCTCTTTCTCCCCCCCCTCTCTCTCTCTCTCTCTCTCTCTGACGCTGGTCATAAAGGGGTTTCTTTTCTTTCACAGTGATCAGTGGAAGAGAAACATCAAACAATGACCTCGACATAGTGTGCCAAGAATTGAGATCAGCCCGCGCCATTTTGAGGGATTATGGACACAAATGTGTAAGCAAATGCTTCCACAACGTAACAACAAAGAAACATTTCATACCATCCTTAGACGTGCTATATGCATTTTGGCTTTTGAGTGAGAAAGGTTCCCAGTCTCTTCAAGGATACAATAATAATAATAATAGCACAGGCTTTGACCTTCCACTCAAAAGAACACAAAATGTTGCTCATAAAAAGAAAATAAAAGTTCTTCAAAACAAAATTTCCATTGCTCTGACACGCTACGCTTATCTGATAAATGTCGCTAAGTACAGAAAAGAGGGTCGACCAATTGTTTACATTGACGAGGCCTGGTTCAGCCTGTCTGGTCCAGCTGCAAGAAGAGAGAAGACTGGTCCCTTTCGAGAGGACAGCCATTCACGATATGGTAAATCCTCCCGTTCACAAGCGAGCTATCCGAAAATGCTGGTTATGCACGCAGGAGGAGACATGGGTTTCATTTCTGCTACTTTGTCGATTACAAAATGTCAAAAATCGCAGACTCAGAGCTCCGAGTACACTAACTCAGGTCTGAACTCGGATGTATTTTTTTCTTGGGTGAACAAGCACCTGCTTCCCAATATCCCTAGCAGCTCAATTATCGTACTGGACAATGCGTCTTTCCACGGACTGAAGTCCAAAGTTGATATGAATGAATCTGACGTTTCATGTCAAGAAATAGTGCATGAAGGAACAGGAAATCTCTCTTTGCATTCGAAAAATGTTCAGTTCGAGGCCTTAAGGGAGAAATTCGGATTACCCGCATCTGTGAGTGCTATATTTGGAGACGGACACAGGTTTTTGAGACTTCCGCCTTACCACTCGTTTCTGAACCCCATAGAGTTGGCGTGGCGTGATATGAGACTCTCACTTCTACGTGACGACTTCTGCTGCTGCTTTGATAATGAAAATAATATATCCGAGAAGATGGAGAAACGTTTGAGAGAATCAGCCTCTGGTATAGACCAGGGTCGATGGAGGGCGTACATACAACACGTCATGAAAGCAGAGGACGTGCTACTGCGGAGTGAGAAATTTAAATAGTCAGGTGCTATTAATCAAACCTGCATCCATCTAAGTCCTGAATTCTAACCACCGTGTCTTTAATGTGTATGAATTATGCCATCGTTTCAATTTAGATCAGATAATACATAGTTAATCACTACAAATAGAAAACAACAATAACAAAAACAACAAACAAAAACTACTCCAACAGCCACAAAAAAATATCATCAACAACAACAACAAAAGCACCATCATCATCATCATCAGTAATCTCAAACCCTAGCCCCACACTCATCTTTGTAATGTTTTTTGTGTGTGTTTGTGTGTGTGAGTTTGTGTGTGTGTGTGTGTGTGTGTGCGCGCATGCGCGCGCGTTCGTGTGCGAGGGAAAGGTAGGTTTTAGAATGGATGCTTCTTTGAGAGGGCTAAATTCTAACACCAATCGGGGGAAGGATTTGGGAAGGGGGGTGTGGGAGGTGTGGGGAGGGAGTAGACAGGAATGGGTGACAACAAACACAGGGTTTTGATCATTATAAACCACAATTTGTTCTACTTAGTGTATTTCAGAACAACTTCATCAGATACTGGTAAAGTACTAAATTAACACTTGCAAATAGTTTTCTTTATTAGGATGGTGGTGGTCTAGTTCCAATTCATGGGCACCTATTTGAAAAGGAATGTCTCGAGAAGGATCTTCGGTGAATGTAGTTTCGACCTTTTAATGTCAGTTATTAGAAAAAAAGGCAGTTGAGTTTGTGTGCGTGTGTGTGTGTGTGTGTGTGTGTGTGTGTGTGTGTCTGTGTGTGTGTGTGTGTGTGTGTGTGCGTGCGC
>NW_004797770.1:211175-213866 GCF_000002075.1 Aplysia californica | reverse complement strand
GTCTGTGTGTGTGTGTGTGTGTGTGTGTGCGTGCGCGCGCAAGTGTGTGTGCGTTTGCGTGCTCGTGCGTGTGTAGTAGGTGTGTAAGAAAGAAAGTATACTGTGCGTTTTTGCGAGTGTGGGGACGTGTATTTGGGAAGGGGGGGGGGTAACTTAGGCACACATTATAGTGGGGTTTGTTTCAACAGCTTATTATAGAAGCATTTTATATTGACCCAATCATTTGGACGTAAATGACTGATTTGTAATAATTAATGAAGGAAACAAATACCAGTCTTAGGATTATAATCGTCTTCACAGCATCAGTGCAGAGATTTTTTATTATGAGTAAAAAGATCACAATCTTAAATGGATAAAAACAGAAGAATATCAAATGATTCAACATATTATTATGATCTCATCATTTGTCTCAACTTTATTCACACATTCTTTGGCGCGCAGTTTTTCATTAATGCTCATTATTTTTTGTATACTCAATAAGAAAGCAATCATGATTAATTTACTTTTAATCATATCAATAAAAGCTCTATCTGCCCTTGTATAGTTATATAAGTCTTGAGTTATTGATGGCATATCTGCGAGAATAACAACATTTACTAGGAAAAGAAATAAAAACTATTTTTTTAAAAACACAACCTAATGTAAGCGTAACTCGGATTATGTTGTCAAAAATGTTCTGGTTTTTCCATTTAAAAAAAATTCCCGCAGATATTGTTCATTATTCAATCTCTCCTCATATCCTCTTTTTTCCAAAATAAAGTTCCAGAAAATTACAACGGAAAAAAGTATTAAAACTAAACAAAAAGTACCAAAGAAACAAGGCTAGACTATAGTTATTACTTAATGAACCCACATACTGGCTGATTAAAATGTTAAAAGTGCAAGATTTCAGACAATAAATCGCTACCTCAGAATTACAAAGTTTTATCTGCTCACTACATAGTTTTTAAAAAAAAGAAATTTGTGTCAAATTTTTTGTTTCACAATACCATATCACGCTTTTTCGAATGCGGTTCTTTGAACAGCTTGATAACGACCTCGAACATTCTTACGACTTTAATACAGCAGATAAGAGCTTTCTTTCTGACACCATGGTCTTAGGAATTTAAAACGGCCAAAAATTTATGTAAGCTAGAATTTTGCAATTCTGAGGTAGCAAAATGTAATGGTTTTATAGTCCAAGATCAAAATTAGGCGTTCCTTCGTCGACAGTCTTGAGGAAAGCTGCGTGAGTATCCGCATCAAAGGCGATGGCCTTCACAGCTGGCACGGCGTACATGGCACTGTACCACTTGGCGAGGCGGGGAAAGGCAGTCTGGTTGACGGCAATTCTTTCATCTCTTTTGGCTAAACCGGGGAGTCGCTCAAAAAAAGGCCAGATGAAGAAGTCGATCATAGCGGGGTTGCTTCCTAGAGTTTGGAGAGATCAGGGAAACACAATTATAGTTTACAAACCTACTTGTTTTAATGTAACTATTGGTTTGTTTTTGTGGGTGGGGCAGAGTGAAGCAAGATATTATAATACAGACCTGTTTATGATTTTCCAAAAACAGAACTTTCCTTTTGCGTTTTTTTGTGGCTGGAGGACGGTCTTTCTCTGAACAAGGAACAGAGGGTCGTTGAAAATTTACGAAAGAACTAACATTATAATTAATGTGCTGCTGAGGGAACAAAATAGAGCCTTTGAATTTCCGTGGCATTGCCTAAGTGACAGCACCGTATTGAGGAATCTCACGTTCCTTGAAAACAACAGAAAAGCAAAGCAGTTCTCAGAGGCAACTGTCAAGACTGGGATACCACTAGATTTAACACGCAGTGAAATAACGTAGAGAGGGTTTCGGTGGGTGTCCAAGAGAGCCACGGTTCTGGCGGCAGCTAAATAAACCTAAGCGTGAGCTCAATACAATAATCTAAGCATTACAGAGATATTATTATAACATTTTAATTACAAAGACACTGTTTTCGTTTAAGTCAATTTTGGTTACCTCCGAACAAAGGTCCCTCTCGCCTCGCCAGCTCATCTTCGAAAAACTGGTAATGCTTCTGGAGTTCTGTGATTCCCTCCTCGAGAGTTTCCTTTTTCTTCAGTTTACCGTAGTACAGAGATGTGATCTGTGGAACAACGGATTATGAGTTCATGGTCGACCAATGTATATGACGAATCATTGTTTCAAAAGCGCACAGGGATTTATATCTGGTAACGAAACACGTTTTATAAAAGAGAAAAGACACTATTGAATAGAAAACTAGAAGCATTTGGTACAAGATCGCCTCTCTGTTGCCTAAGTGTTAAAGTGGTTCAAGAACTCGATCTCAAAAAACGATAAACGGTATAAAGCTGTGTCAGTGATGTGGGTTTTATATGGGTGATTCACTATACATGTAGTGCGCTCTTAGATAAAGAACGATAACCGCAGCACAAAATAGGTTGATGAACTGTAGCTACTAGCAATAGTATGATTGTGATAAATCTTCGTTCATTTTCTATTATAAAAAGGACATTTTTGTACTTTTATTAAATTTCATTATGTTGGATGTGGGTTTGTGTAAGATTACTCTTCACCAAAGGGGAACTTCAAAGGTGGTATCTTATGCTTGAGTTCGAAGGAGCACAATGGGACGACGAGTGTACTGACATAATCTCTTTCCTCTGTTTATATGTGTGTCTGTCTGTTTGTATATATATATATA
>NW_004797770.1:209618-210999 GCF_000002075.1 Aplysia californica | reverse complement strand
TACACACACACACACACACACACACACACAAACACACACGGACGAACCCAACCACACACTCACACACTAAGACTTTCTCTCTACGTCTACCTAAATCTCCTTATATCCCCTCCCCCCAGCACCCACCCTCACACCTACCCCTAATATAGTTATTTAGGTCATTCAGCAGGTTTTACCTTCCCAATGTACTCAAGCAGAATCCTGTCCCTGGCTCTGATGTAGGGGTCAGTGGGTGTGAGCCTGTTATATGGGTAGACCTCATCCAACCACTCACAGACAGCGGTACTCTCGTAGATGATCTGGTCGCCTTTCTCTATGACAGGGACTTTGCTCAGAGGGTTTTTCTCTGTGTACCACGAAGGTTTGTTCTTCAGGTGGATATTAACCGCCTCGTAACTGCAAAGTTCAAAACAATTGTTTCAGATTCATAAAGCGTCAGAGACATAACTGCAAGCACCCAGTTACCCCCACCACTACCCTGGATGTTTTGCAGTAACTCAAGCTGGTCAAACAATAGGGACCCAACTTTACTTTTACCTCGACGCCTTTTTTCACAAATAAGGCCACTAATTTTTAAACAAAAAAAGGAGACCATCAAAGACAAATATAGATGTCATTAATTACATATCGTAAGGATCTGTGCGTCTTGAATATATTTAAGTTGCCAAAAAAAAAGCACCAAAAGCTAGCAGACATTATTAATTATTCAAACCTGTTGAAACATTGCGCGTAGCTTGGGGAAAAAGTGAATGATAAAATAGACATAACAAATGTATTCATGCTTCTGCTGCCTGTATTGTTGCTGTACAGTTCATTTCTATTTCGAAGTCGATATTTTCCCTATATTTCACATTTCTAACCAACAAAACACATTTCTTCAGGCTTTGTTCCCCAGTAGTTTTAAATTTCAAAGTGTATCCCAGAGCAATTAGCTTTTAATGGCACTCTGCAGTGCAAAGAGTTGGCGGAGATTAAAAATACATCTAAGGAATAAAAGCATAACATAAACTCAGTGTTTTTTTCGTTACTCGTAGGAATTGTTCGAGCTTATGGGGCCGACTGATTGGTAGTAGGGTCTACCTCTACTGATTTTCACCTTCGTTACAATCTGTAACAACCCAATAGAATATAACCACCTCCAACACTACCACTTTAAAAATACAACAGCCACTCTACCACGACCCAACCACCACCATCACCACTGCACTACCAGTTCCACCATCACTGCCACTACAATCAACAAAAAAAGCGTCCAAATGGGTCTTTTCTCCTCTGGTCGCGGTAAAGCGCAACAGACAAGTTCATGTACAAGTATTACGGATTTCACACACATACACACATAGGCTACACACACGAGCAAGCACACACACACACACACACA
>NW_004797770.1:207684-209505 GCF_000002075.1 Aplysia californica | reverse complement strand
CCCCCCCAACCACACAACAATAGCAATAACAATTACGAAAAGGACAACGACGACAACAGCTATTCATTGTATAGTCCAATGATGCCTACCTCGACAGTCAACGCACCAAACCAACAAACTCACACAAAAAGTAACCCAGCTGCCTAGCAGCCGGTCACAGAGGTCAGGGAGTCAACTTACGGTAAGTTTTTGTGCTCCAGCACCAGCATGGCTCGCATGGCATACGGGCAAAATCGATTGCTGTAGATTCTGAGAGCAGTTTTCTGCAGAGGTGGGAGGGGGGAGTCTGAGGAGGAAAAAAACAGTGAGTAATTGATTAATTTGGAGGCTGTTTCAGACTTTTTATTGGCGTCAATGATATAAAGTGTTAGACTCTTTTCTTGACACTCGAAAGACATGCGTTTGATTCCCAAACGGGGACGATATTTGTCATAATAACTCCTTCCTCTCGACTCTAGAGCCTACCAACGCTAGACAGTATATTCTAAGAATTAATTTTATTCCAACAGTCCTGCAAACCGTTTAAACGTTCCAGAAAGCATCAAAGGAGGCTGTCATTTTACACACTCTCGCATACTTACTTACTACATAATTTATCAGTGTTTTCGCTGGGAACCCTTTTCTTAAAGTATGTGAAATAAAGAAAATGTGTGTAACATTTTCTATAGGACGCAACATGAGGCCAGGGGCCGGATTAAAACCCAATCATTATTCTTGGAACAGTTGAAACATCTTTAACACAATGCAATTGATGCAGAATGATAATACTATTATGATATTAAATTACTAACCACGAGTAGAGCACTTTACATCCATGGTGCAGATTATCGAGCAGACTTGTATCACCCAAAAAGGAGGAGTTTGTACATAAATGGAATAAAAACAAACTTTTGAGCTTCTTTACTCAGCTGAGTCAGACAGCTTTTGCTGCTATTTATTAAGACTCTAAGTATTATGTATAAGTCAAATCACCATGACTCGGCAGTCTGTAAATGTTTCCCGTGAGGCCCACTTTACCCCTATCCACTGCCCACCCCTCCTCCAAATCTAACAAGTAACGAGGCCAGGGTACGCTCTTGATATGGAATGTTACAGTTTTTGTGTGCTGCTGAGCTATTGCACCGTCATTATTGTTACTGTGGCCACGAACTAAAGAAGCTTAATCAATGTTTTTGTTTTTGTTTTGATATGCCCCCTAGTTTCGTTTTGTAACATATCACTTACGACAGCAATATTTGCCTTTTTATTGAGGGCCTGAGGCAATCCACAATCCACATTCAACATGTCTTGTAATCCCTGCAGTGAATAAGTTATTTAGGCCACATTTCAGGTGTTTCAGATTTCCAATTTCATTTAATACCGGGGATTGTTGGAGGATGCCACTGGTAGATTCTGCTTCTATTCTTCTGTCTGTCTGTCTTCTTCTTTCCCTGCACTAAGTGACAATTATTGAGTCGACATGTTCTTTACTCAAATTCAAATCGCCTGATGTCATCGAGCTTTTTCATGATCTTATGGGATCGGCCGAACGGGCCGATCGCCCGACTCGATCGCCTCAAAAACAAACGTGTTTGTTTTCAGTTTCAGCCGATCGATTCGGGCGATCGACCCGATCCAGCCGTAGTGGGCACACCGTATTTGTCATGTCAGTTCTATCTACTATCACTAACAGAATCACTAACAGAATGAGCATACATGAGACTTGTCTTTGATGCCAAACATCATTAATCATCATTCTCGTCATCTTCATCGTCATCATCATCATCATCATCGTCATCATCATCATCGTCATCATCATCATCTTCATCTTCATCTTCATCA
>NW_004797770.1:206257-207496 GCF_000002075.1 Aplysia californica | reverse complement strand
TACTACTACTACTACTACTACTACTACTACTACTACTACTACTACTACTACTAGAACATCAGTTTTTTTCGTGTTTTGGACTTGTTAGATTCGGTTGAAAGGGGGCCCTGGGGCAGGGGATGGGGGCAAAATGGAGCAGTTACAGATTGCCAAGTCACTGTGCTTTGACCATTAATACCTAGAACCCTGATAAATAGCAACAAAAGCTGTCTGACTCAGCTCAGTAAAGAAGCCTCAAAGGTTTGTTTTTATTCGATTTGTGTACAAACTCCTCAATTTTGGCCGATACAAGTCTGCTCGATAATCTACACCATGGATGTAAAGTGCTCTACTCGTGGTTAGTAATTTAATATTACAATAATATTATCATTCAGCATCATTTGCATTGTGTAAAAGATGTCGCATCTGTTCCAACAACAAGGTGTGTGTTCGAACCCGGGCTCTGACCTGATGCTGCGTCCTATAGAAGATGTTATACTAATCGTCTTTATTTTTACACGCTTTTAGAAAAGGGTTCCAAGCGAAGACACTGAAAGATTATGTAGTTGGTTAGTGTGCGAGAGCTTTTAAAATGACAGCCTCGTTTGATACTTTCTGAAACATTTAAATGGTTTGCAGGTCTAAGGGAATAAAAATAAATTTAAATATTCATAGCGTCTAGTTTTTAGCGTTTCTACACTCATGACTATAAAGGAAGGAGTCTCTAGAGTCTAGAGGAAGGAGTTATTATGTAAAATATCGTCCCCGTGTGGGAATCAAACGCAAGTCTTTCGAGTGCCAAGAAAAGAGCCTACACTTTACATAATTGGTGTCAATTTAAAAAGATAGAAACAGACACCACATTCATTACTCGTTGTTCTTTTTCTCCTCAGATTCCCCCCTCCCACCCCTGCAGAAAACCGCTTTAAGAATCTACAGCAATCGGTTCAGCCCGTATGCCATCCGGGCTCTGCTGGTGCTGGAACACAAAAACTTACCATAAGTTGACTCCCCGAACTCTGTGACCGGCTAGATGCTGACATGTTTGGCTACTTTTTGTGTGCTTGTTGGTTTGGTGTGCTGACTTAAATTTTAGGTGCGAGGAAGACGTCATTGGACTATAATGTTTATAATAGAGGATGGCTGTTGTTGTTGTTGTCATTTTTGTCACTGTTATTGCTATTGTTGTGCGTATAATATGTGTGTAGGCCTATGTGAGTTTATGTATATGTGTGTGTGTGCGTGTGTGCGTCTGTATAT
>NW_004797770.1:198090-204467 GCF_000002075.1 Aplysia californica | reverse complement strand
GAGAGAGAGAGAGAGAGAGAGAGAGACAGAGAGAGACAGAGAGAGAGACAGAGATAGAGACAGAGACAGAGACAGACAGAGACAGAGACAGACAAACAGACCGATACACCGAAAAAAGGAGGAAAGAGATTATGTCAGTACACTCGTCATCCTGTATCCGAGGACCTGCGCGCCTTCGAAAACCAAAAGAAGATACCACTTTTGAAGATCCCATTTGGTCCAGTAGTCTTACACTAACATGGATCCAAAAAGTATTGAAATTTAACAAAAGCACAAAATGCCGTTATTATAATCGATAATCAATGTGGGTTTATCACAATCATACCCTTGCTGGTTGCAGTAGTTCATCATCCTCTTTCGAGCCAGGGTTATTGTTCTTTACCTAAGAGTGCACTTTGATGAACACCCATTTAAAACCCACATCACTGATACAGCTTGATATCGCTCGTCGTTTTTTAGATCGAGTTCATGAACCACTTTACCACATGGGCAACAGATAGTCGATCTTGTACCAAAAGCTTTTAGTTTTCTATTCAATAGTGTCTTTCCTCTTTTGTAAAACGTCCTGCGTTACCAGAAATAAATCCCAGTGTTCTTTTGAAACAATGGGCGGTCATGATGTTATACATTGGTCGACCTAGAACTGACAATCCGTGGTTCCACAGATCACATCTCTGTACATCGGTAAACTGAGGAAACAGGAAACTATCGAGGAGGGAATCACAGAACTACTAAAGCATTACCAGTTCTTCGAAGATGAGCTGGCGAGGCGAGAGGGACCTTTGTTCGGAGGTAACCAGTACTGACTAAAACGAAAACTGTGTCTTTGTAATAAATGGTATAATAATTTATCTGTAAAGCTCAATTTGTTGTATTGAGCTCACTCTCAGTTTTATTTAGCTGCTTCCATAACCATAGCTCACTTCGATACCCACCGAAACCCTCCCTTTTTCATCTTGTTAAACATTATTTCACTGTGTGTTAAATCTGGCCTCAGTTTGAGCGTCTTCCCGGAATGGCCAAAAGAAATGGAAGAATTGCCGTGAACCAGACTGCCTTTCCCCGCCTCGCCAAGTGGTACAGTGCCATGTACGCCGTGCCAGCGGTGAAGGCCATCGCCTTTGATGCGGACATACACGCAGCTTTCCTCAAGACAATCGAGGAAGGAACACCTAATTATGATCTTGGACTATAAAGCCCTTACCTCAAAATTACAGAGTTCTAACTGACTTTTTTGGACGTTTTAAAGTACTAAGACCATGAGGTCAGAAAGCAAGCTCTTATCTGCTATATTCAAATAGTAAGAATGTTCGGAGTCGTTATCAAACTATTTAAAGAACTGCATTCGAAAAAGCTTGACATAACACTGTGAAAAACCCCCCAAAATAGAATGAACATTGTAATTCTGAGGTAGTAATTTCTTGTCTTAAATCGTTCACTTTAAACATTTTAATCAGCCAGCAAGTGGGGTCATTTGGTAGTATATATAATCTAGCCTTGTTTCTTTTGTAATTTTTGTTTAGTTTTGAAACTTTTATTCTGTTGTAGTCTTCTGGAATTTTATTTTGGAAAAAAAGAGGATGGGGGCTATTGTGAGAATAATGATCACAATCTGTGGAAATTAACAAAATTGGAAAAACCAGAACATTTTTGACTACATAAACCGAGTTAGGCTTTAAGTTGTTTTTGTTGTTTGTTTTTTTCTTTTCCAAATATTCATGTTTTTATTCTAACAGATATGACATATTATAGCTCAAGAGTTATATAAATATACAAGGACAAAATAAAAAATAGCTTGTATTGATATGAATAATAGTAATTAATTAATCATACTTTGATGCATTTTTACCGATTTCACAAAAGAAATGACAGGCAATAAAAAAAAAACTGAGCTGAAGAATGTGGGAATATAGTTGAGACAACTGGTATTATCAAATGTCGAATCAAATGATATCCATTTGTATTTATTCATTTCAAATGTGTTTACCCATAACAAAAATCTCTGCACTGATGCTGTGAATACGATTATTATCCTAAGACTGGCATTTATTGTTTCCTTCATCAATTATTACAAATAAGTCATTCACGTCCCATGTATAGATTCAATATAAAATGCTCTATAATTAGCTGTTAACCCCCCCCCCCCCCCCCCGCCATACACACTCACACACGCGGGGTTATAGTTAGTAGGTAAAGATGGAACACAGACTTGTACACCTAAAAGTTTGGTTGTTCTCATATCAGTCATGATAAAATCATGAAATGTTGTTGTTGTTGTTGTTGATGATGATGATAATGATGATGATGATGATGATGATGATGTTGTTGTTGTTTGTTTGCTGTTGTGTTGTTGTTAGTGTTGCAATTGTTGTTGTTGTTGTTGTTTTCTATCAATATGAAATTTGGACTATCTGATCTAAAATGAAACGATTGGATAATTCAGACGAAATAAAGGCATGTTGCTTAGAAAAATTAGTTCAAGACTTAGATGGATGCAGGTTTGATTAATACCACCTGACTATTTCAATTTCTCTCGCCGCAGTAGCAAGTCCTCTGCTTTCTTGACGTGTTCTAAGTACGCCCTCCATCGACCCCGGTCTATGCCAGAGGCTGATTCTCTCAAACGTTTCTCAATTTTCTCGATTATATCTTCACTATCAAAGCAGCAGCAGAAGTCGTCACGCAGAACTGAGATTCTCATATCACGCCACACCAGGTCTATGGGGTTCAGAAACGAGTTGTGAGGCGGAGGTCTTAAAAACCTGTGTCCCTCTCTATATATCGCACTCACAGATGAGAGGAATCTGAATTTCTCCCTTAAGACCTTGAAATGAACGTTTTTGGGCACCGAGGAGAGATTTCATACGCCTTGATTCACTATTTCTTGATATGAAACATCCGATTCTTTCATATCAGCTTTTAACTTCAGTCCATGGAAAGACGCATTGTCCAGTACTATAATTGAGCGCCTAGGGATATTGGGAACCAGGTGCTTGTTCACCCATGCAAAAATACATCCGAGTTCAGACCTGAGTTCATGAACTCGGAGCTCTGAGGGTTTTTTTTTACATTTTGTAATCGACAAAGCTGCAGAAATGAAACTCATGTCTCCTCCTGCGTGCATAACCAGCATCTTTAGGATAGTTCGCTTGTGTACTGTTGGATTTACCACATTGTGAATGGCTGTCCTGTCGAAAGTGACACGTCTTCTATCCTCTCGCGACTGAACCAGGCAGGCTTAACCAGGCCTCGTCGATGTATTCTTTTGGTCGACCTTCTTTTCTGTATCTTTCTAAATTTATCGTATAAGCATAGCTAGTCAGAACAATGGCAACTTTGTTTTGTTGTTCTTGTTTTCAAATCCCTTTAGCTGAGAGCATTTCGCTCTTGGCAGCGCAATGCCTCCCTCAAGTAACCACATGTCCTTGTCATCGCCAGAGTAGAGCAGGCTTTGTAAGTCTGTAGGTGTGTGTAGGAGCCTGCGTTGAAGAACTGCCAGGTTTGGGCAGTGAAGGAGAAGATGTTCAACGGTCTCCTCGTGGTAGTCACAGTGTCTTCAATGGGGTTCCCACATGGGGTTAATTCTATTTATGTGTTTGTTGGTGTGTAAGTAAGTGTCCTGTGCGCGCTCTGAAAATCAAAGTCTGATCAGCTCTACATAAGAGATTCGATGAGTCTTTGGGGTTGGGTTTGTCCATGTACCCGAAAAGAGATCTTCCTGTTTCTGCGTTGGCCCATATGTTTAGCCACTCGTCTATGCAACTTTGTTTTGTAGAACTTTCATTTCATTTTTAGGAGCAATATTTTGTTTTATTTTGAGTGGAAGTTCTAAGCCAGTACTATTATTACTGTATCCTTGAAGAGACTGAGAACCCTTCTCACTCAAAAGCCAAAATGCAAGTAGCACGTCCTAGTATGGTACAAAACATTTCTTTGTTGTAACATCATGGAAACATTTGCCCACACATTCGTGTCCATAATCCCTCAAAATGGCACGATTTGATTCAATGCTTGGCACACTATGTCAAGGTCACTGTCTGAAGTTTTTTTTTTCTCCCAATCACTAAGGAAGCATATGTGAGGCAGCGTAGTGGAATCAGGCTCTCGTCAAAATAATCAAAGTGAAGAAACTTGCATTTTTCCACAGGTTTGTGAATTTTCATCAAATTTTTGTTTTTTGGCTCAACACCTTTCATGTCCATTAAAGAACTCATTTCTGTGTGGCTTTTTTTGAAAAACGTTGATTGAAGGCACAAAAAATGTAAATTTTCAGTTACCACGGACTCTAAAGCTAAGGAAATAACTAATCTTTAGCAGTCATTTTCTCACTAATTTTACCCCTGAAAAAAGGTGACCCCACCTCCTTCATTCGCAAATATCTCGACTTGTATTCAAGATAAATGGATATATTTTTCATCCAAATAAAGACAACTGAACAAGCTTTAAGATGATACGAATAACTCTACATGCCCAAAAATTGACGAGAGCCTGATTCCACCACGCTGCCTCACATATTAAAGAGTCGGATTTGGTACCTGGAATATTCTCTCTCTCTCTCTCTCTCTCTCTCTCTCTCTCTCTCTCTCTCTCGGGAACATAATTAAAATTCGCATAGAAAAAGCAGAGAAACAGAGGGGACATAAAAATAAATTAACTTCGAGAGAATGGCGAATACAGTTGCATAAAAACTTGGCAACACTAGGATACTGCTGCAGATACATGCAAAGACTTCACATCTACAACTGTTTTTTGTGGAAGTGGGGATAGGGGGAAGAAAAGGGGTGATCCATGGCGGCCTGTGTTCCTTATATACATGGAGAGAGAGAGAGAGAGAGAGAGAGAGAGAGAGAGAGAGAGAGAGAGAGAGAGAGAGAGAAAGAGAGAGAAAGAGAGAGAGAGGGAGGGGGGGAGGCGCAAAGAAAGAGACAGAAAGGAAAAGAGAAAAAGGTGGGCGGGTGTAGGGGGTGGGGGGGCGAGGGAAGAACCAACGTCTTGACTGTCCGTGTCTAATAACCAATTACCAGTTACTTTAAAGCGTACTATCTATGAATGTGGGGGAGGCCTAGACAGATGTCAAAAGGTGGGGGAGAGGAACTCTGAGTGGGATGTACTTTTCTGTTGGCATCCTTATGGAAATTCAAGTACTCAACTTTAAAATAACCCTACACTGCGTCTAATCGGGGGTTTAACAACACATATAGGAACAGCAAACAGAGATGTGGGCGAAATCAGTTGTGTCCATAACAGTCAGTAAATTCTAACACTTGTTAACGCCGAATAATCTCTGCAAAGGCGTCACTGAATCTGGACCAGAATCAATATCTGTCCATTTGCCATTCCCAAATCTGTTTATCTCGGTGAATGTTGAAAGAAGATAATCGGTAGTACTACACAAGTGCGTTTCTCCGATGTGAGTTAATTACGTACATAGTTAAATGCAATCAAAGAGTCAAAGCGTAGTAAAGGTATGATCATGACTTAAAGTACATGTATTCGTAACACTGTCAAATATTGAGACATTTTGATCAAAGATTTAAACTGTGGCTTTGGAGAAAGTGAGCTGTTTTTCATTTGGCAGCGTCGGTTTAAAACTTGAAAGAAAATTCAAGCCTGCAACACACTTACATTATTTGAGCTGAGTATTTGTCGTTCTCGGAAACGTACACAAAATTAATACAGACATTTGTAAGAGGAAACTCTTCCCACTCACTATATTGTCTTTTCTTAGTGGAGCTAACGTAACGAACATAGGATGTTCTCGTCAACCTTTTCCGAGCTGCAGAACAAAATAATTTTGTTCCCATCAAGTTTTCTGTGGTTTTGACCTTCGTTTCAAGACAGAATGGTATAGATCTACACAAACAGCTAAGAGTAAAACCACTTACGGCATTGTGGAGTGCTCTTGCAACACAGACACGAAAGTTATCATAAAAAGTAGACTTTGCATTACCTTTTTACCTGCTGAAATAAACCGAGAGATGCACTTTCAAAACACATGAATCAGACCTTGCCCACAGTTAGATAATTTACACTTGTTGCACGCCACGATTATGCAAATGGGGAAAAAATTGCTCTTTCGCTTTTCTCACCGCAAGGTAAGGTCAGACTTCAGCTCGATTTTACCTTAAATGTACATTGAAAAGAAAATCCTGACCCTTAAGTAATAGTACACTTTTTAAAGAGGCTTTTGCACTCATACCTTACCGCACTATAATATACTGTTTAATACCATACCACACCATACCCTACCCTACCATGAGAAGCAGTAAGTTGTTAAGGCCTTTGCTTCTCACCCCAACACTTGGGATTCCATTATGGCGGTACGTCAACCCGGGGTCGAAACACCCTAGCATAATGATCATGCATTTTTCTGCCCC
>NW_004797770.1:188689-196313 GCF_000002075.1 Aplysia californica | reverse complement strand
AACGGGCGTATTGTTTTTAGAACTTCATCAATTGAAAAGTAAACGTATTCATTCATATAAATATATTAAAGGTGTGTGCAGTGAACTATCATCATCATCATCATCATCATCATCATCATCATCATCATCATCATCATCATCATCATCATCATCATCATCATCATCATCATCATCATGCATCGCTATCACCATCACAATCATGTGGATGTGCTAGGAGACCTACATCACGAGGACTGCAAGTGCAACCCTTGTAACGATTAAGCACTCTCAGACATCTGGGCTCAGAATAATCGCATGTTTCTCGACACGGTGGAAAGAGGCGCTCGTCGATTTTCGGGCACTTGGAGTTATTGGCATCATAATAAAATGTGTTTATTTGCCTTGCTTTCATTTCAAAAATACAAATCTTCTCGCTTAGAAGTCGAAATATTTGCGAAAAAAAGAAGGCGGGGTCAGATGGTGTTGCAGGTAAAAGTCAACGAGAAAATGGCTGCAAAGTCTTATGATTTCCCAAGGTTGAGTGTCCTTAAAAACTGCAAACACACATTTTTTGTGGCTATGATCAACATTTTTCAAAAGAATCCACCTAAACATAATTATGATTTTAAATGGATGTAAAAGATGTTCATCCCAGAGGTTTAAAAATCGATTTAAAAAATTGCCCTAATGAAATATGTCGGCTTCTCCGACTGCATTATTTTGACGAGCACCTGATTTCACCACGATGCCACGCAAATATGACACACTGGTCGTAATATTATTATTATTATAGTTTCTGCCTTCTTCCTTGGTATAATTTTCTTTACTTTAACTATTGGATCAAGACTTCAGTTCTGTTTGTATCTTGTAGAACAATGAAAACAAACAAAAATAAAGACACTCATTTTGTTGAAATTAAGACTGCAGAGATGTACTGGTATCTAATGAATGACATATTATACATTAAGAGCGTTTCTCTAGACTTGGAAAGTAGGTTTTTTTTAAAGCATTTTCAATAACTGGAGTGTACGTGACGGAAAGAACAAGACCTCAAGCGGTCGGGTATCGAGTCCGTCTCGGGGACGCAGCCAAAACATCTCTCAAAGATGTCTACATATTATTATGACGATGCACATCTTAGTAAAATGGTTTATGATATTTTCTTAAAGAGTCTTCTTTAAAAAAGCAGTTGAACAATGAAAACACGGGGAGCAACGGGGAACATAGGGTGGGGTAGGCGAGTGGAGAGAATAAAAAAATTGAATTTCAAGGTAATTTTTGAAAGTATTTTAAATGAAAGTAAATCTAGCGTGTCTGCAGGGATTAAAAAAATGGGGAGTGTATAGTATTGATTACAATGATAATCAGAAATGGTCACAATCGTTGGACATAAAGGTTATTGCAGTGAGGTCTATTCAAAGTTTGGACTTGTTTTTTGTTTTGTTTTGTCTAAAATTTCAGGAATGCAGGGCTCATCTTGTAAACCACTGACGAAACGACAGCTGATGAAGTCAATCCTGTGCCCCTTCTGCTATTCCTGAGAGCGGTGTCCTATTGCAGCACATCTTCCCTTCAACAGATGGAGCTCCGTTATTTTGGCTGACTCTGTCCGAGCGGTCACTGCCCTTAGTCCTTCGCCTTAGACACCGAGGCAGCGTGGCAATGATAGCTCGTCTCAGATCCGCCTTTCTCAACGGGTACACGAGGAAATTCCAAACAGAATTTGAGATAGCGAATAGGTAAGCGATGGAGACAGTCTCGAAAGAATATGTCTGAAACGCAAAAAAAAAAGCAGACAAGGTCAGGTGACAATGATAAGATAGTGCAGATACTGGTAATGCTCGAATAAGACGGAATGTTAATTTTTCTTGTAGTAATAACAACAGAATATTTGCACATTGATGAGTTTAGTTTTTTTCCATTTAATTACTCTGTTTTTAATGGTGTAGGATAAGGAACAAAATTACTCTTGAAGTGGTGCCAGTGATGGTAGTTCTTTTGATGATTAAAAAGCAGAAGCTATCAGGAAATAATGGGGAGGGGCTCTAGTGGTCTGGATGGACGGTGTTTGCCTCTCAGTCAAAAGGTCCCGAGTTCGAAGCCTGATAACGAAGGAAATATCTTCTCGCCAGAGTTTTCTCAATTTTCTCAACTATCCTCTTTTCATCTTTGCTTTGAATCACATCCCTGGCTTGCTCTAGGCTCCTTTCTCCTTTACTCACACACCCTTGATCCTAAGGTAGGTAAGATCGAACAACTAGACTTCTCGAATGAGAGTGAGTAACTCTAAAGCCACGTGTGCAAGCTGTGCACGTTAAAGATTTCTTGGTGGTCCTAAAATGGATAAGAGAAGGCTTCGACAACCACCAGGGCAAAGTTAAAAATTTATTCCTACCAAGAATGAAAATACTCTAGTCATTGTAACAACTTACAGAGAACCACCGAAATCGAAAAGTGGTTGCCTGAATTCAAGGGTCCTAGGAAGTAAAACAAAAACGATCACATACGTCAAAATCAGTTGCACTGCAGGTTGAAGAACCAGCAATCGAATACCACTCAAAACCACAGAAATCTAGCTGGGGAACGCAAAGATGTCCATCAGGAAGAAATTCAGGCTGCAGACGTGCTAATGCTTTTTTTGGTATCGCCATTGAAATTTGGGGTAAGGACTATATTTTTGCTTTTAAGTCTTACTTTTGAAGCATGCTGCGAGACTATCGTGAACATGTAAATTAAAATTTATGCAAATGGTCTGTGTTTTCTCTCAATAGCGAATAGCGACGCAAGATATGATACTGAAGGTGTCAGGATCAGAACAATGGAGCAGTGAAGTGTTGATAGAGAATTTAAGAGGGGCAGTGGTTGCTACTGTTGCTTTATAAAATCATGAACCGTCTACTAGAAATGTTTTACTTAGAAATGAAGTTAACATATCATATTTGTGTCACAACAGTGACGAAGAACTGGAAAAAATTGTGGATGACTACAACAGCAGCATCAGGACATTAACTGTACCAGAAGATTGGGTGCACAGTTGTTTAAAGCCACTGCCAAAACCTGGGAAGAATCACAAAGAACTCAACGGATACCGCATTATCACCAAGCAAAACGTGTATGGAAAAGTGCTAGAAAAATGCATAGCAAGAATACTTATGAATGAGCTAGAGAACAATGGGAACCTACCTAAGGAGTTAGGGAGTTACAGACCCAGAAGGGAAACTTGGATCAACGCAGGGACCTTCGCGTACGATGTATATGAAGGCTTTCAGAGGGGAGAAAAGACCGGGGCAAGAGCATTGGATCTGGAAAATGCTTACAATCATGTAAATTATGAGAGGATAATGTGTGCTCTGCTAGATTGTGACGTGAATCTGTGGATTGTAGGGTGGATTGCAGGGGCAATGCTAGAAAGAAAAGTGGCTTTGCGATGTGGTAAATGGATTTCAAGCCCACATGTGATAAGACCAGGACTCCCACAGGGCTCACCCTTATCGCCCATACTGTTCAATGTCTACACTGCTTGTATTGCAACGCTGAACAGCTTTGGGCCAGGGAGAATACTAACATTTGCAGATGACATCTTGGCCTACAGGCAAGGACGGGATCGGCAGAAAATGACACATGAATTACAGCAAGAGGTTGAGAAAATCATGAAGTGGAGTGCTGAATCAACCGCAGTGATAAATCTTCAGAAGGCCGCAGCACTCTGGTGCTCTTTAAACTATCGAATAGTAAAGATAGATGTCCCAGAGCTGACGGTAAGTGGACAGAATATTCAAAGATGTAAAAAAAATGCGGTATCTGAGAGTGGTTTTTGATCGCTGTCAATCCTTCAAAGATCACATAGATGGTGTTGTGGAAAGGGCAAAGACGGGCTTGAATGCAGTGAAGGTCATGGCGGCTTCAGGAATGAAACAAAGGCTACTGCTTTTTATGTATCAGCAGCTTGTAGAGGCAGTAATCGATTACGGGTTCTGATTATTGACCTGGACAAAAACGGAAGTGGACAAGTTGGATCGAGTTCAAAATGAAGTCATGGGCATCATACTAGGCTGCACCAGGGATACGCCAATGATCTGTATGGGGCATTTATTGGGCCTAATGTCAGTGGAAAACAGACACACAGTGGCTCAGGTGAGGGCGTACATGAGGGTGGCGGCTGATAAGCAACACCCATTTTACGAAGCCATTGGAGCAATCAAGGGAAATCGCCTTAAACGAGGAGCTTCTTGGATGGCTGAGGCTGAAAACACGACCAAGGAGGTCTGCCCACTGGAAGATATAAAGCGGAGTGAAGAATGGATAAAGATGAATGAGAGACAGCAGGGACATTTTGGGGAACGTAGTGATAACACTGAACAGAGAATGTAGAGAGTGGCCGCGTGGGGCGACAGATGCTGAGATACGACAACTGATTGAAGAAAACTCAAGGCACGGAGATGTGGTTGTATACACGGATGGATCTGTTAAAACGAGGGAAAAAATCGGGATGAGTGGCAGATTGGTACAGGAACAGCAGAGGGCATACGGTATGACAACATCTAGCATGGGAATGGAGATAGAGGCAATCACTCAAGCTCTCAAATGGGTCACTACAACTCGACAAGCACATGTGATCTTTGTCACAGGCTCTCCGAGCACTCTGAGGAAGATTGAAAGTGGGAACCTTAGAGCTGAATGGACAGAGCTCCTGAAGAAGACCACACTGAAAAAGATCACGGGGACCTTCACCCCAGGTCATGCTTGAGTCAAGGGCAATGAGCGGGCTGATGAGCTCGCTGGGAAAGCAAAACCAGTAAGGCAGCTGTGCCCTGATAAACCTGAAATTGTACGTTCAGTCAAGGAAAAAAGAGAAAAAGAACAAGAAGAGACGGAATAATATCATCTTGAGCGACTTCGTGAGTTTGAAATTGGATGGGGTGCCTGCAGAAGTTCAAGACTTAGTAGGAGGAGCAGAAGGCTATGAAATCAACGATTGCTTGGAACCGTCAGCATCTACACACTTCGAGATGTGCCTCTTCAGGGGACGGAGCGCTTATGGGAATGCTCCTTGTGCAGTGATGTCGGTCCTTCACACAAGTAAACACAAGTAAACACAACATGGTGGAATCAGGTGCTCGTCAATTTTGGGGCATAAATGTAGTTATTGGTACGGTCTTAACGTCTCCTCGTTTATCTTGCTTTTGTTGAAAAAAGTATTCATTAATTTTTATTTTGAATACAAGTCAAGATATTGGCGATCGAAGGGGGTGAGGGAGGCCTGTTTAAGAGGTAAAATTAGCAAGAAAATGGTTGCCAAAGTTGGGTTATTTCCTGTGCTGAGTCCGTAGAAACTGAAAACTTACATCTTTTATGCTTCTTATCAATGTTTTTCAGTAAAAATACACTGCAAAATGTGTTCTTTAAAGAGCATGAAAGGTGTTGAGCCAAAAAATATAAATTCGATAAATTTCCCCGTCCAAATCTGTGGAAAAATGCGAGTTTCTTTATTTTGACGAGAGCCTGATTTCACCACGCTGCCTCACATTTGTTTTCGACGTCACCACCGTAGCCTTTCTTACCAGCATCTGCTATGGTGTAGTGGTTAGGCACTTCGCTGTCGAACATAAAAGACTGAGTCCAAGCTCGTGAGGGGAGAATTTTATCAAATACTGTCTGCCTGAAGGAAATATCGCTCTCTCTCTCTCTCCCTCTCTCCCTCACTCTCTCTTTCTATCTCTCTCTCTCTCTCTCTCTCTCTCTCTCTTTCTCTCTCTCACTCTCTCTCTTTCTCTCTCAGCCCTCCTTGGTCCTGACAGGCCCGCCTCTTAAATAAACTAAATTGTGCCGATATGGGGAAGTAGAAAAAGCACTAACGTAAACAGCAAAACAACACAAAAAAACCCACAAAAAAACAAAGAGCCAAATATTCCCCATCCCCCGACCTTTCCCCCTGAAAAGCCCTACCTTAATATTGAGTACATTTGACAAAAGCTTGAGTGTCATGGCAGGCGTCCAACACACGTAGCAAATGGCAAACATACACATCAATGTCTTGATAGTGCGCAAGTCACGGAGATGCTGGCACCTTCGGCGTCTCCTCTCGCCCGTGGTCCGCCATATTGAAAAGAATCTTCTTTTTAAAGTACTGACGACTGATACATTAGAATCGGTTCTGCTATTGGGCATTGCATTAAGCGTTGGAATGTCATTGATTATCAACTCGTTATTACTGTGTATTCTGAGTTGAGATGTATTCTTTTCGTGGTGTTCTGCGCAAGTGGTACTGTTTTTTAATACGTTACAGGGCTTTGAATGTACTCCTCCGGTGTGAAACTGTTCAACTGAGTCTTCTGGAGTGGCCATATCTTCTGTACCGATATGAAATCGAACTTTTTCTTTTGGCATGACGGTTTTTCGTTGTCTTCGTGGGACGGCCTCGACTTGTCTCCCCGATGTACATGAACTGCTGAGCTGCCCAATGTTGTTAGAATTATCGAGTTCTCTCTGGACAGAAGATTCTGGAATGATGCTGTGTCGACTCGAACACGATGTAAGGGGTGTTTGTACGTCATCAGACTCTGTGGTGAAGGAGAACGATTTTGACTTGCTAGTGTCTGCTCGCAAGTGACACTCTCCCAGGCGAGACTGAAGACGGCAAGCGTTGTCTTGGCAATCTTGAAGCCTGGAAATACGAAATTCAAACATGTGTAAATATATATAAAAAGGCAGAGGGTGGGGGGTAATGAACAGGTTTGGAAAAATTACTGAATAAATCAATAGCACCTCCCCCCCACCCCCTGATTATTTTAAATAAACCCAATCCCAGTATCCTCTTTTAAGTAAGAGTAGAGAAGAACGAGACATTTTTTCCTTGCTCAATTTTATGAGATTGACGCCCTCTGATCAGTTGAAAAAAAGTGCGTGTGATAGTGTCCAATAGTGTATTACGTGCATACTTAGTATGATAAGTAACTGTTACAGATAGAGATTCAATGATTATAGATGTAAGTCATTGATCTGAGAGCAATGATTTTTTATAAAATAATGGTGATGATGAGTGATGATGTGAGAGTGCGTTTAAGTAATGTTAGCGTTAGTCATATCTTCCTCTGCTCCAACGAGTCACTAGGGACGTGGACACCCTCTATTCCGTTCCCTACTGGAACCATCTTTAATTTCACCCTAAAGTTCCGAGATGGTGGGCACAGTCTCTTCTAAGGTGACGTTGTTAGTGTCAGTCTATTCTATCGGGCCAAGACAAGTGTCCAGACGAGCTAAGTACAAAGACAGTACATGGCAGGTATGATGCGATATTCGTCAGCTGGGTGTAAGTAGCAAGTTGACAAACAGATTATGAACTTTAAAAATGCAGCATTCTACTCCCTGATCTTTAATTTACTCCGAATATTCTTAGTAAACTTGCAGAGATTCTGACACAGGATCCTCAAACCCAAGTCAAGAGGGTGTAGTTTTCACATAATATTGTATCCCCTCGCCTCAGGGGGAGCGACCTTAAAACTCCCAAATCAAGTACCCAGTGTCTGAATCCCCACGGTCTCGTCAACTATTGATTTTCAATGCTAACGTTTGGAAGCAATTCCTACATTTAAAAAGTCAATTTTGTGAAGATTTTGGCTAGATGTGTTATTGATGGATAGAAACG
>NW_004797770.1:185934-187661 GCF_000002075.1 Aplysia californica | reverse complement strand
GAGAGAGAGAGAGAGAGAGAGAGAGAGAGAGAGAGACGAACCTGCTCTAAAGATCATCTGTATAAAACAATTTAGTGAATTACCAGTACAAACTGCCAACTCCCGTTTCCCACTTGAGTTAAAATAAACTCATTGTTTTGGCACTGTGTAGTGTATCCACCTGTCTAAGATGGCCACTTTTCTCCTCGAAATTAGGTCACCGTCCTAGACAGTTTTGAATGTATCATAAGTATTCTACACCTTTTGAAATACATATCAAATTATACAAGGCTGTGTATTACCCGCAGTTCATCTTAGAATTGTGAGTGACTTTGTAATGAAACAAAGCAAAGACTTTGAAATAGGCACTAGAAAGACAAATGGCACGTATTTTTTGGAGATTTAGATTTTGGGGATGACATTTGCCAACTAATCACCCCCAGTGCATGAAATGCAATTAATTTGAAAACCAATGAATTAGCAAGATCCGCAGAATGATGTTTGCCTTGTAGACTGTTTTTTTCCCGAAACAGAAACGCTGTGATCATTGCTAAAAACCACCTCCATAATTCTTTATATGGAGAACTTCCAGCAGAAAGGTAAAATTAATCGAGTATATACCTTGAGAGCATTATCTCCCAAACTGCAGACTGCATTGACGACGTCAATCAAAGACTAACAATACATGGATTCCTTTTGTAAGATTAAAAACCATAATTTGAAATTCAAATATGACTTCACTGAAGACTAAATTGAAAGAAAATAAAAGCAATGTTTTTTGTCGACACTGTTGTATGGTTCAAAGTTATGGCAACCAAACAAATGAATTCAAAGAAAGTTAAAAATCTTTCAAACAACTGTTTACCAAGAATTTCACTAATAAAAAGGAAGGAATTTATAATAAATAATAAAGTTTTGCAAAGAGCTGGGATTGAAGATATCAACAGAACTATGAAAAGGACACGATGTAGATACTATTTCAGAAATGTTTTGAAAATTGCAGAGGTCATCGTTGTCCTACCAGACATGGCAAAGGAGACCAAAAAAGAAAAAGAGATAGACAAACTGGAAATTACAGAAACACAATGAACGATCAGGCAATCACCCAGGGCCTAGACATGCCAAAATTAGAGGAAGCCGTGTCGACTCAGTACAGGTATTCCTATCCCTCACCTTTCGAAAATCATCGCTTTTTTTCGTGCAACACTCTCTAACTCGAAAACCTGGCTACACAGAAGGTAACCATGTGGTCCTGGTGATTTCCATTTTAGCGTAGTGGTCTTCACTGTAGGTACTTGTTAGTTACGTTTAGTTTTCACTTTGCCATACTAAAGCATATCGCATCAACACCAGTTAAATTATGAGAAAGTGGTCACTAAATATAATTGTGTTTGATTACCGTAAATAGATGGCTGTCGAAGACTGGAACAACGCACAAGGCAACCGAAAACAACCAGATTCCTGCGACAACCATCAGTACACGAGCCCGGGTGACGATGACAGGGTAGCGTAGAGGCTGGTAGATAAACAGGAACCGGTCCACAGCAATGGAAAAGCTTGTGAGGAAGGACGCTATAGCCGTGGTGCTAAAACTAATCAGGAACGCTTTGCAATCAGACTGAAAAAAAAAATTGGCTGATTAAAACGGAATGTTCATAAAATATAAGTGGTTGTAATAGAAACAGGGTCGGTGAGTGGTGTGTTTGGGATGGGAGAATTGTGAGTGAGTGTGTGTGTGTGTGTGTGTG
>NW_004797770.1:182577-184240 GCF_000002075.1 Aplysia californica | reverse complement strand
GCGCTCTATAAATGTTATAAATGTTATATATTATATATTTTTTCATTTATCATAGCAATAGCAGAGGGCAGTTGAAGGGCTTCAATGGTAGGTGCTCTCGCACTTCTTCAGTTTCCTCCTGTCGTATCTGTCTATCTGCCTTACTTTCCCCAGCACTATATGCCAAATACTGTGTCGATGTAGTTCTCTTTACTCAAAAAGAAAAACAAAGCAAAAAATATTAAGTCTTCAAAAAACTTTAGCCTTTCATTCATAAGAAGATCGTTTTTCGATGATGACGTTTCAAAAGTGAGCTCAAGTTGTAACTGAAGCTTTTGGGTTGTCTGATGATTCTTGTATTTATCTATTAAGGAAATGTGTATTTTTTGCTTGAACTGGCGTAGTGCTCATATCTGTGATATCATTACTGTCTGGCTTACTTTTGAATGTGTGGGGAACCTGAACTCGTTTTCTGGTTTGTTCATCTTCCTCATTCGATATAAACTCACCAACCACCCAGTCAATGTAATTCCCTATTGCCCACAAAAAAATTATTCTCTGTGTGAGTCTTAGCCTCACATATTACATTAGTTTTCATTAAGCAAATCGCTACCTTAAAATTGCAAAGTTTTATCTAACATTTTTGGCCGTTTTGAGTTACTAAGACCATGAGGTCAGAAACCAATGTTCTTTTTGCTGTTAAACTTGTAAGATTATTCAGAGTCGTTAAGGAGATATTCAAAGAATTGAATTGTTTACAAAAAGCTTGACCAGATGTGAAACTCATTTCTTTACATCAAATTTTTCAAAGATAAGTACTGAGCAGATAGAACTTTGTAATTCCAAGGTAGCAAAATATGTAACAAAACATCCATCTGGCTAACATGTCAAAAGAACAATCTAATACAAACATTCATTTTCACTAATTCATAGAGAAAAGTAATGGCATATTCAATCTCTTTTTGATCGATTCAAACAAATTTAATTAAGTCAAGTTTGAGTGCTCTTGGTTCAGAGTCTTTTTATATTTACGAGTACCTCTCTTTGTTGGTAGTCATGGATGCATTCATTCAGACACCACCGTGGAAATACTGAACAAACAGCCAACATTTTCCTCAGTGTTGAAACATCTTTACATTTGCGTACTCATGTTCTTATAGTCCATAATAATGACTGTCTTGCTAATATTAGATCATCATCATAGCACCCGAAAAAGGCAGACGAGAGAAAACAACAATAATATCAACAACAAGAATAATAACAACAACAACAACAACAACAACAACAACAACAACAACAACGACAACAAAGAAAAACAGAACGCAAACCTATCCTATTATTATCAAAGTACATTATTATAAATTGTTGATAAGTGCTAGAAAGCAACCTATATTAAGTCAAGGACAATTTCCTACTCAAGAAGCTATCGTCGCTATCACTACTGAAGAAGCTGCACTACGTCACCTCTCCGGACCTAAGTACTAAGTTACAAGAAAATAAAAATTGAATGCAAGATATTTCACTCCGAAAACATTGGGCCTGTGGTGTAGCAGTTGTGCGCTTCGATATCCCACGCAGGAGACCTGATTTTGATTCCGGAATTGGGAGAACATTAACATTTTTTGCAAGTAAATGTATCTCAATCTGTCTGCTGGTACGTATTATAGTATTATGTATATATTAT
>NW_004797770.1:177349-178836 GCF_000002075.1 Aplysia californica | reverse complement strand
TTATTATTATTATTATTATGAAGAGTATTATTGTTCTGAAGGACACCATAAACAAACGTATAACAGACAATTCGAATCGGTAGTTTCCGATTTAGAGAAACTAACACCGATAATTGATTTCAGAAAGTCCAAAAGATATCATTCCCGAAAAATGTCCCCATTAAAGTTGTCGCTATTAAGCAAATTCTGTAAAATCGTTAAATGGGACTTTTGTGTACTCAGCTTGACGTTGAAAACCACACAGAGTCAACAGAACACACTCACGCAAATCTCTCGTGAGCATAGGCTATTTGTCGGCTGTTTGTTGAGTCAAGCTTCGGTGATTGATGATAACGATAATGGCTGGTTCCCCCTGGAACAGATCAAGGCAATGGCAGCATTGAAAAGTTGTAGAACCGTACTACCCATTGACACCCACAAAACACCCACAGCTATTGTGGCATTTTTTGTGAATGTTAGATTTTCAATATGAATTTCCACAGATTTTTTTCTGTAAAGAAAGACTGTTGGATTTTGGTAACAAGATAAAACCGTGTATTACTTTACGTTCTAAAAGCATAATTTTTTCTTACAGGGGAGAGAAGAAAAATGACGAAATCACAGGAAACGAACTGGTAAAACATCTGAATTTCAAGAGTACATCAAAATTATTTGGATGTACACGTGTTCGTCTATTAAATTATCTTTCTGATTTGTTATTATTGTTACTCTTAGCTTTTGAAGTTGTCGAACTTTGCTTCTCGGAACTTTATGCAATAAAACACTCTGTCTATAGCCATTCTGCCTAAGTTGAATTTGTTCCTTTAAAAAACAAACGTTTTCTATCCTTCGAAAGTTAGAAAAATAAATATTTTGTAGATTCTGGAGGGGTTTATTATTTTATGGCAACTTTTCCTGCAGCTTTCCTCGTCAAAGAATGGACACAATGACACAGAGATTAGTTCTAAAATAACATGTGAAATCACGTGGCTATTGCGTTTTGATTTTCTTTCTAAAAGCTTCTCTGTAAATATAATTTAGCGAAAGAAATAATGGAAGCAAAAGTTATTACTAGAATTGCAAGTCAACCGAGAACTTAATAGCGGAAACGAAATCAGGTTGTTTTTTTAACTGGTATTTTATAGTTTAGGCAAATAGAAGAATATACATCTGATAACGTTCATCTTGTGCTTAGAAGAAAGGAAACAACGTAATGACGGAACAGAAGAATAATAAAACAATAGAACCTTCCAGAGCCACCCTCCAACAACTCGCTTATTCTTTTTTTTTTCTGATACGCATGCAGAAGTCACACCTCCAGACTGAAGACTGAAGTAATTTTAGAACAGGTTAATATACAAGGGAAAAAAGCAGTAAAGGAAGAACCTCATTGGTAGTATCTAACTTTTAGAACATGAGTTTGTTAAGTAACTGAAACATAAAAAAGATACTGAAACGCAGTATTAAGTGGGTATATGACTATGTATGATACGTATATATATTATATA
>NW_004797770.1:175096-176767 GCF_000002075.1 Aplysia californica | reverse complement strand
TGATGATGATGATGATGATGATGATGATGATGATGATGATGATGATGATGATGGTGATGGCTATAATGCAAAAGTTTGAAAATTCAAGTATTCTCTGAGTCACTAACCTTATGACTTTTTGATCACACGTTTCCAAGTTGTGAACAAACACTGGCCATTCACACGAAACCCATCGCATTAGCACGCACGGGCTTTTTCCATGTGAAAGGAAATAAACACCCAGAATGACAGAGCCACAGGCTGTACCCTTCTCTTTAGTGTTGCTATGACAACTAGCACTGTTTGCGCGGTGATGCTTCGTGGCATCGACTTGTATTATAATATCCTAGATTAAGGCCTCTGACGTATTTCCGTTTCACTATGGGGCGTGCCATAGGAGCTAAGTGAAGGGCAAAGAGGGGAAATGAGGTTGATGGTCCATATTTTAGTCACAAGGAGGGATATGCTCAGCTTACAGTAAAACTTTTACTAATATTCAATTCAAACTCAGTTAAATACCACCTTAAACAAATCATGTGGGGGCTTTTTATCCTAAAATTTAGCCGTAACTGAGCGGACAATGGTGCAATGTGGGTGCTTTTTTACATCCCCATCAACAAAATTGAGATTATTTAGAAGGTTGACTTTTGCCCCTGTCTGTAAGGTCCAGCCAAGGCTTCGAGGTATAGATCATCCCAGAAGAAAAACCGAGATACACAATCAAAAATTATCCCCACTCGGGAATCGAACTAAGGTCTTCTGCATGCGACATCGATGCCCTTAACCCCCACACCACAGACGCTGGTAACCATGGTGCGTGTGTTGCGAAATAATGTTTTTTAAAGAGTAAACAGTGGAGACCGCGAGTACCAAAGGGAGAACAGTTCCAGTGTGCTCCACTGCCCGAGTACCCTAACATCTGGCACCCTCGGTCCCCTTACCGATCGAACCATAAATTGTCGCAAGCAATCCACATAAGTCCGTTAGGGTACGCTTTACACCAGAGACCAAAAAATAAAAAAACACCAAAACCACACAACTAGTTTTTTGTTTTGTTGTTCTTACTGGGAATGATAAAAAGCAGAACATTGTAAGCCTTTACAACAGCACTAAATTGCATTTTGGCGATGTTGAAAGGTATATCTTTGACAGAGCTCTTGGGAGGGGGTAAAAAATAGAAAGTTATCACATTTGAACTCGAGTGGATTGCTTGCAACAGCGATGCTATGCTCTATGAAACCTTTTCTGAACGAAGTGAACTCTTCACAGTTTTTAAATCAGATCATTTATGCGCGATTAATTAAACCAAAAATGTACAAATACAGTGGAAACCTGATATAACAGGGATGGTGGGACTAGAGAAAATGTCCTGTTATATCCGAACCCTGTTAAATCAGAAATGCAAGGAAAGTAAGCATTTGTGGACTAATCCAGCTGTACTTATTCATGGGTAGTTTCCCTTGCCACAAGTACCCACGAACAGGGGTTTTGGCACCAACTTTCTCCTTGCCTTAAACCACATCAGAAGAGCTTGGTCCACAGCATCTACATCGGGTAGTCTCATCTTCTTTCGATCCAGACCAAACTTTCCACTGGAGTATGCTTCCACTATCTTCTCTCTATCCTTGATAAATGATAGATCTAAGGGTGTGAATCGACCCTTGTAGAATGTCGAACTGACAACAAATCTCT
>NW_004797770.1:170237-174519 GCF_000002075.1 Aplysia californica | reverse complement strand
ATAATGTAGTGAAATGTACATAAACATGAAAAAAATGATATCAATAGGCAGATATTAGACCATTTCTTTTCATATAAACTTTGAGCTTGTCAAGTTTGCGGGGCTGTGCATCAGCGGGCAGGGGCCTCAATGATTCTGCATCTGGTCTGGGATTGAGAAGGAACACCGCATGACAAGCCCACCTACAGACAACCTTCAGTAACACCCACCACACACCCACCACCATCATGCACATGTACACACACAAACTTATCCACACATTAACTAAACATGATCAGTGGGCAACTTTTGAACGTATGAAGAGCTGAGCTGTGAATGGAAAGACAGTATGAGTGAAAGAACAGATGAAAGGAAGAATGTACGAGTGTATCCACAGGCGACAGCAACTACAAGACGACGACAGCGACCCCCCTGGCCTGGTCCACAGCTCACGAACGAAAGGAATGCGGCTAAGGCAGTGTTTTGCCTATATTATTGTCCATGGTTTGCTGGGAGCAAGGGAATGTGTGAGATTTTCTTTGTGTGTGCCTGGAGGCGGAGGGAGGGGGTGGGGTGTGAAAGTCATGCGGACGGGGATGAGCCGCGGGAGAGAACACGGGAATTAAATCAATGAGTGAAACTGAAAGAGAAGAACGACTCAAGAGCCCTGGAGTGAATAGATCCTGTGTTTCTATTTTTGCATACTTTGAACTGTTACTGAATAAAGCCCGAAAAACAAACACGCGCACGCTCCTCACTCTCCACTTACACACTTTACTACCACACACAGACACACTCACACACGCACATGCATACATACACACACACACACACACACACACACACACACACACACACACACTTTACTACCACACACAAACAGACATAGACACACACACATACACACACACACACACACACACACACACACACACACACACACACACACACACACACAAGCACATTTTTAGGTCTATATATCTATTTCAATTTTCAAGAGCTAGTCTGGCTAGTCTAGAGATTTTTAGATGAGTGTAAAAAGTGAAAAAGAAAGGTTTCACAACAGAATGAAATCAAAATTATAACAGCCCATAAACAACCACAAAAATTAACAAATAAGGGCGTGAGTCCACCTGTCCGAAGAAGATTGGCTGTTTTAACACTTAATGTGCGTAATTTTAAAACAAAGTACAGGATATTACAAGTAGATTATGGAATCACACACATTTAAGGGGTCTGCCAGTGTCAGTACATGTGATCGGTTTTGGTGGAACGTATGCTCTAACATAACACATTTAAATCTATATATTTATACATGTGTATATATATATTTAGAATCTAATGAAGGTAGGAACATCAAATTAAATGACGTTACACTATATAACCCCCCCCCCCCCTTTTTCCCCATTAAAAACAATTGATAGAAAAACAACACATCAGAACAATAACAAGAAAGAAAAAAATACACACTAACAAAATAAAACACCACAAAGAGGGAAAAATAAAAGTAACTGTAACGTATTCAACAAATCAACGTGGTGACAACAAGTGAGAAAGAGACGAAGTGAAGCTAGGTGAACTTTCTTTCAAAAGTAAAGAGGTTCGGTTTCTTTCTTTTAAAAAAAATTGACTTTCATCCTCCGATTTGGGGACCAAAAAATGCCAAAAAATCGAGCCACGATTGATTGGTCGCAGCCGCAACAAACGCAGATATCTATGCTAGTTCTACGTGTCGTTATCAATAACCCTCCGTAGATCTAGACTAGACAGCACACGAGTGAACACAACACATTAAGTTTAACTTAAGAGCAGCACCCTTCATAGGCAACACGTCATATCTGTAGCGAAAAACTGTTTGGAACTGTAGCGTTTCTTTATAAATATTTACTGCGGACATTTTTTGGACCGATTGAACCGTATTGTATACGAACAATCTTTGGTAGGCCTATACTATAATTATAGATCTATATAATATCCGAAATTTGCGGAAAGGATGTGATTTTAGAGTGTTCGGAGAAATAGTGCCCAGCTTTATTTTCCCGAACGTTCGGAGAAATAGTGCCGACCTAATTTAATTGATTTAAGATGGCGGACCGATCAGCTGAGTGGCGTATTTCATCGATGTGGAACGATCTCAGTCGGATTGGAATGAGACAAATCACAGACGAAAATGAATTGGATGAATTGATTATTGATTATTTCAAGGCAAGACCTATTGATTGTGAAGACAGTAGATTCTAGTTTGGAGGAGGAGACACATGATGAACCAATTACGACTACGACCGTGGCCGTGACACACCCACCCCACACACACCCACACCCCCCTGCTCATGACCATGATCTGGAATCTGGAACTTCATGAAGAAGACGTCCTGGTTCCTGTTCAACCAATTAATTGGCATAACATCATCAGAAGGTAAGCAAGGTTTACCATACCCGCAGTCCCAGCTTCTATACTAGTCCTTATAACTTATAATTATCAGCTAGATTAAAGAACTGCGTTCTTCTACATTCTATCCTACCTCTAGCAGTGTATTAGAATTGGAGGAGCTAGATCTAATCTAGATTCTCTAGATATCTAGATCTAGATCGACTAGATCTATCACTATACGGTAGCTTAACTCTTGGAACGAGACCAAGTCTGTCAACGTTATTATAGACTTAGATCAAGATTGTACTAGACTAGACTAGACTAACTAGACACTTGACTAGATCTAGACTTATTACTCTTCTAGATCTGGACTCCTATGACACTTAACTTAAGACTCTTGATGAAAGTTACTCGAGCCTGCAGCTGTTGTTTAGATCCCTGTCGCTTACCTCTATCTGTATGATGAAACAAGTCTCACTGCAGTGTGTGTTGAGATCTAGATCTAGATGACATTATAGTGTGTTGTTTCAAACTTTATACACCAAGTCACCAGACACATTCTTGACTGTGCCTAGATCGAAGACTAAATAAATCCAGGGCCAGTTGTGTATCTCTGTAAACAGTATTTTTCTAGACGTGTGGAGATGATCCAGTGCACACTACACAGATAAATTCTTGTTGATCTCTTCAGTTTTATTTCATTGTACATACTATTTTCATTGATCTCTTAGGTGCAATTGCTGGCCCAGGACCTTCGCAGCCCCCCTCCTATGCTCCCAGTGAAGCAGATCCAGAGTCTCTGACTGCTGTGCTCTACAACAACAAAGTGATGCTGACCAGTCCAGTATTGCTGAAGGTAATGCCTCTCTCAATGGAATTGAATAATAGACTAGGGCTACTACTATTACAATTTATATTGATGCTAACACCTGCTTTAAATTTCTTGATTCATTTACAAAGCAGAAAATAATCGATTTTACATACTTTTTAGCTTTAATTATTCGACTTGAAAAGAACCATGGGAAATGCTGCACCACACTAACTTGTATTGTTGAAGGTGATGCCTCTCAATTAAATTAAATATTATAGCATTATAGTTCAGTGTGATGCTGACTCTTGCTTTAAATTTTAAAATTCCTTTACAAAGAAGAAATATATCTATTCTGAATACATACTCTTTAATTATTTGACTTGAAAAGAACCAAGAAAAGAGAGATGCTTCACAGAATGCTCCAATTGCTTTCAAATAAAGTGCAAAATGCTTGGAAAAGATGTGTCTTATAAAATTTGCAAAAAAGTTCATTTTGAAATTTTGCACCTTGTGAAGGGTTTTCTCAGAGCCACACACGACTTCTGGCGCTCATATGACCTTATGCAGTTGCGAGCGCTGTAAAACCTCTATATCAAAACTAAACCCCCACACAGCTGAGCTTGTTTACCCACGGCTGCAGTCTCATGTCTTACTGTTAATGGCCACACAGCTGAGCTTGTTTACCCACGGCTGCAGTCTCATGTCTTACTGTTAATGGACTCATGGTCTAGGTTTGGGGATATTGTACTAACATATATATGTATATATATATATATATATATATATATATATATATATATATATATATATATATATATATATATATATATATCTATCTATCTATCTATATATATACCTAGGTGTTGATTTTATAAGAACATCTTGAATTAGAGACATGGATTCAGCTTTTGATTGAGGGAATTATTTTTAGGATCAAACGACTAAGATAAAATAGGGATGGGAGCATGGACAAAGTAAAGACTATGGTGTGACAGCGGTGCTATCGGTTGACCATCGGAAAGACACATTTATCCTACATCGTTCTGATGTTGGGTGATCATCGGTTCCTTATAGTGTGTGGGAACCCGACATCGTCCTGATGGTGAGTTGTCGTCGGTTTA
>NW_004797770.1:164237-168107 GCF_000002075.1 Aplysia californica | reverse complement strand
TTCGGAAAAGATGTGTCTTTTAAAATATGCAAAAAAGTTCATTTTGAAATTTTGCACCTTGTGAAGGGTTTTCTCAGAGCCGCACACATATATATTTAAGTAGATCCAAGCAAAAATGTCCCTTTAAAAGCAACATTTTCTTAATGCAAGTTACAATAGATCTAGTTTGGAAACCCAGGCCCGATTTTTTCCAAGTACTTTCAAGGCTTGAATTTCACAAAACACTGACGGCCATTTACTCCGTGATTTCACTACTGACACCAAGCGACCTCCACATCCTTCACTCGCAAACATGTCAACCTCTTTTCGAGATAAATGGGAACTCTTATTCATCAAAAGGAAGGCTAACAAATAAGTTTTAAGACTTCACCAATAATTCAATAAGCCCAAAACTTGTCGAGCGCCAGGGGGCTCTCGTGGCCTTGAGGTTAAGGTGTTGGCCTCTCATTCAAAGGTCACGGGTTCGAATCCGGGTAGCGACCGACACATTTTCTTCTTTAAAATTGTTTCCTTTCATCTCCTTTCCTGCTCTCTAGCAATGTTCTGTTGTCTGCTTTCGTTTCCACTTTCTGCCCCCACCCCCTCACCTCCTTTGCCCCCTCCTCTGGGTTCCTGACTCTTTCTGCAGCGTTTCTACTGCTACTTCTTGGCTCCTCCTAACTGCTGTCTTTCTGCCACACCCTTGATCTTCTGGTAGGAAAGATCTACACCAAGCCTTCTCGGACAAGGGCGAAAAATCTCGGAGGGCTCGTGTGCAAGTTGCGCATGTTAAAGATCCCTGGGTGGTCTAAAATCGATAAGAGTAGGCTTCGGCCGCCACCGGGCAAAATTCAAAATTTCCTACCAACTGAAAATATAAGGTGTGTCCCGCGCGCTCATATGACCTTATGCAGTTGCGAGCGCCGTAAATACACTTACCAAACAAAAACCAAACAAGGGAGAAAAATTTCGGAGGTCTCATGTGCAAGTTGCGCATGTTAAAGGTCTTTTGGTGGTCTAAAAACAATTAGAGTAGGCTTCAGCCGCCACCGGGCAAAATTCAAAATTTCCTACCAACTGAAAATGTTTAATGTGTCCCGCGCGCTCGTATGACTTTGTGCAGTTGAAAGCTCCGTAAAACACTTACAAGATAAAAAGACGAGCCCGATTCCACCGCGTCGTGACACATATGGGTTGATACGGTCAGGATGTGGTGGGGAATGAGCTGATTCGATGGAGATGTGTTGAAAAAAATATATCTTCATTGGTAAAGAATGCTGTGAGGACATTAGATAGGGTGAAGATGTGTGGCGAGGGTGAGAAAGCTGCGATGATGTGGTGATAAGGTGATGATATCAAGTGATTTAATCAGGCTGTAATAAAAATAATAAATGACATTTATATAGCGCTCAACCCCGATTAAAGTACACAGGCTCTGGGCGCTTTACAATTCAGTACAACGTACAGCAGTAACATAAAACGTTGTGTTTTGACTTTAAAAAATGACTCCAAATATTCATCTTATTAATTTAAAAACAGAAACGACTTCAGTTGATATTTGAATAAATCAAAAGATGTGATGTCTCTTAAAGTACTTAGTAAATCATTCCAGATCTTGGGGCCTTGGTATTCAAAATGTATGCCCTTTCACCCATTGCTTTAAGTTTCATAGATGGTAAAATAATTTTGTTTTGTCAGCTGATGACCTGAAACTGCGAGTTGGAATGTACAGTCTTAACAGATTTGATAAATATGATGGCGCATTATCATTCTAACATTTGGGTGGCTAACTTTTACACCACTCTTTTCTCTGTTGGGAAGCCAATGCAATGTCCGTAAAAGAGGTTTAGCAGAGTCTAGCTTTCTTTTCCGTCAAACTAAACTTGCAGCACTGTTTTGGACAGTTTGAAGTCTGTTAACTTTCTGTACTGAAGGAGATAACGTTGTGAGGATGTGTAGATAATGTGGTGATGATATGTTTTATATGAAGAGGAAATGCTGAGGATGCGTTGATGCACTGAGTTAGTGCTCGTATTTTCTGGTGTGTATATTATTTAGTAACATGACAACACGCTAACATAACTGATATCTAGAAGGGGTTCACCATAGAGTGTTGTGGTGGGAGACGTAAGGTTCTATAGTACCTTTGACTTTTGATCACCCGATGCACGGTTTTAAACCTCGATGATGACAAAAAAGTCTCATAAATAGATGAGATGACGTATCGCTTGTTACAACTAGAATCGGAGGATTTTTCCTTCTCGTCTCTCTTTCAAGAGTTTTCGATTCAGTCCTTCAAATGTCATCGCCTTAGTACAATGCCAGCTTCCTGTAGAACAGCTCTATTTATTGTATTATGGGGAAACAGCTTTAACAACAAAAAAAAGGGAAGACCCATTTATAAAAATACTACAAAACAATAACTGAGAAGAACAAAAAAAAAAAAAAATAGTAAAAAAAAAAGAAAAGGAGACACAACTCATGAGATGGTCATTTCAATAAAGGATAACAACCACAATATTTATAGCAGACATATCAAAACGCGGTTGTCCCCCTTCGCTTTCTCTTGAGGCGCTATAGTCATGGAATAGTCCTTTTTTTTCTCTTTACAACGCAGAATACAATTTGATATAAGTCCTGGGGCCGTGGGGCACGTGCATAGTACAAAAATTATCACTGAGTGGTTGGCGGATGCTCTTAACTTTTATTGTAGAAGTTTTTTCTGAGCTCACAACTGCATACGGTCATAATGAGCGCCAGCGGATGCTCTGGTGAGGTTTGTTCCTTCAAACATAAAAAAAAAACATTTTGTCGTTCTTATCTTTCCTCCTTTTATTGTTGTTGTTTGTTACTTTCTTGTAACACCTCTGATATGCACTTATATTACCTTATTGAGTTGCAAATGCCATACGACTTCTTAGAACTAAGCTAAACCAAAAGTATCACTCTTATCTACGTTTTGCGTGTACACAATCATAATATCATAATAATACTCACTGACACAAAATAAGAATAAATAGAAATCAAATATTGTACTTACAAGCCAGTTTCCTTGAGAAAATCCATGCCTTTCCTAGAAAGCGTTATGAGGATAAATCGTTTCAATTAGAGTTTTCAATTTTGCATAAAATGTACATCACAATTAGTTTAGCACTTCATTTTCCAAATTCACTCTGTATTCGTTAGATTTTAATATCTGCGTGCACACTAAGTCGATAAGACATATTGCACAATCAGTTGAAAGAGTAGAAATTGTAGATTACATCGTTTACTCGTAAGAATTCAGCTATCAAACCCATGCTGAATTTGAGTTTCTCTCCTCTTTCTTGTTATCCTTTTCATCCCAAGAACGCAAGCTGCCTTGATATTTTACGTACACTCTATTACGTACCAAACATAGAGTTATTAATGCGTCAAAAAAACAAAAACAAAGTATCAATTGTGGATGAAACTATTACAGACATATTTGGGTCTGGGCGACTAAATGTTACGGGAAACTGTATTAATAGACAATCAATTTCGTTCCCTCTCCTCACAATACTATGCGGGTACAATTAGGAAGTGAGGTGTTTGTCTTGCTTTGAGAAATCATAAATCGGTGGTGTATAAAGTGAAGGTAAAAAGTTAAGTTGTTCCCGCATCCGATCCGGACATTGAGGATTGCCTTGTTCGTGAGACAACTTCCTGGGCCTTTGGCATATTGTGGTAGGGGGCTAGTTCCTTTCCACGCCGTTTTTACCTCCCCAAACTCGAAGTCAGGTTACCATTACTGCTGTGTGGGCAGGAGGAAGCGAAAAAACCGTGTCCAAACGGAGGCTCGAACCCGGACTTTCCGCTTCGGAGACGAGCGCACTAACCGCTCCGCCACCGCACCGTTTAGATATAATAATA
>NW_004797770.1:152297-162751 GCF_000002075.1 Aplysia californica | reverse complement strand
AGAGAGAGAGAGAGAGGCAAATGGATTTGAAGGGTGGGGGGAGATGAGATGGCATGAACAGAAGATAAAAAAGGGGACAAATTAGCACATGAGATTAGAGAGTGTGTGTGAAGATTACAAATTATTAGAATGTCTTCACAACTAAACCTTGGGTAATGATAAGCTCTCCTCTTGTGAGAACCCACGCCCCCGTTTTTTCATTTGTATCAAAGAGTAGCTAGATGATTAACCTGTTTTATATTTTCTATGCTCTCCTAAAGCTCTTAATAACGATGTACTCTCTCCTACATTATTTCTCTTCAAGGGAAAAAAGAGCGTGGTAGTGAGCAACCCAGGCAATTCAATTCAATGGGCAATCCGTTTTTTCAGTAAGATTACGACATGATTCTTTGAAATATTTGTTCATTTTTTTTGGTTTTCTTTTTAGAAAAGCACAATGAGACACATGCTTTGTTTCCTTTTCCTCCTCCCTACGCTCAACCTCTATTTTCCTTTTAATCTCACTCTATTTCTTTTACGTTTCTTTCGCTCTCTTTTTTTAAAGAATGAATCTGAAGAGTGCAACCACTTCTGAGAGAATCAGCTGGCATGGAATACTTTTGACTTTCAGACACATTTCTATTTCTACGCTTCAAGCACAACTTTAAAGGTCACATCTCAGCAGAAACAAACGAACAAAAAAATGCATTTAATTTACTGCTTTCTTCTCGAAAATAAGCGTAGGGAATACACACTTAATGCTGGCATTTCTGAAGTTGTCCAATTTTCTGTTTCATAATATGTGATGTTCGGCAATACTTTCTTTTTAAAGAAAGAAAGAAAAACAAAACAAAAACAACAACAACAACAACAACAACAGTAACAACACCACCACCATCAACAACAAACGGACTTTAAAAAATGATAGGAAATAATTATCATAGAGCAAAGAAATGAAACGATTTTTTAAAGGCCTTGTTTCTTAAATTTTGTAAATGGTCCCAATTAGTGGTGGCTTGACAGCCGGATCACGTAATACTGATTGCTTTTATTAATAGATAATCGATACAGGGTACTGAGTACGAGCAGGGGATGTTAACATTGAGAGAAAAACATTATCGTATGTCTTTTCCTGTCACTGAGTCTCCTCCTCCTTCTCATCTGCTTGCTCCACCTCTTCCTTCTTCTCCTCATCCTCCTTCTCCCCGTCCTCCTCCTCCCTCTTTTTCTCCCTCTTATGTGTGTTTCTTCTTTCCTTGCCCGTCCCTCCTACTCTCTCTTTCTCTCTCTCTCTCTCTCTCTCTCTCTGCCTCTCTCTCTCTCTCTCTCTCTCTTTTTTTTTTTCTCTCTCTCTCTGCCTCTCTCTCTCTCTCTCTCTCTCTCTCTCTGTCTGTCTCTCTCTCCCTCTGCCTCTCTCTCTCTCACCCTTTGTCTCTTTCTTTCTTATTCTTTCACACTCATTTGTCTCTGCCCCCTCACACACACACACACACACACACACACACACACACACACACACACACACACACACACACGCACACACACTGTCTTTTCCACTCACGTGGCACATAATATCTTTTTTCCACTGTTTATAGTGCAAAAGCAAACAGTTTCAAGACTATACAGTATACAGACGTTCTCATACTCACTTGAGGATACACAGCCACGCTTTTATTATACTATTGAGTTTGTTCCACTCTCTCTCTCTCTCTCTCTCTCTCTCTCTCACACACACACACACACACACACACACACACACACACACATACAAACACACACACACACACACACACACACACACACACACACACATACAAACACTCACGTGCGCGCGTGCGTGCGTGCGCTCACATTCCCTGACTCGTTTTCCACACCCTGAAAAATAAAAGATTACGTCTCTCGTCAGTGTGGATCTTATTTCCTGTCCTACTGTAACCATGGTATTCAATATCCTCATGCCTTCTACATTTAATGACAAGATAATAGAATTGCTGACTGCCTGCTGTTTTCGAACATCCTGACAAAGCCTATTCTGTCATTTATTTCTACATGATTGTGATTTTCCCTTTTTTTTAATTTTAAGGAATCCGGGTATCTTTTTTGTTTCCTGGAAACTGCATGATGTATAGCTTGCAAGAAATTAATGATCAAATATTATTATTCTGTCATATTTTGTTTTGTTTTGCTTTATATCATTTTAATTTTTCAGATCCACAGATCCACAGATCCACAGATCCACAGATCCACAGATACACAAAATACATGCTGCTGTTCGCCTCGGAGAAAAACTGGGTAAGGTTCAAATCGAGTGTGAGTTCTGTTACGGACGTGAATTAATTGTTTGTAGAATAATAATATGTTGTGTGAATGTGGGAGAGAGAGTATATTTTTTAGTGCATGTGTAAGGGAATAACGAGAAGTAAAGTGGACGAGAATGAAAAAAAAAAAAAGAGAGAGAGAGAGAGAGAGAGAGAGAGAGAGAGAGAGAGAGAGAGAGAGAGAGAGAGACAGACAGACAGACAGACAGACAGACAGACAGACAGACAGACAGACAGACAGACAGACAGACAGACAGACAGACAGACAGACAGAAACAGAGAGACGCAGAGAACGATAGAGCCAGGACAGGGGATACGGAAAAAATAATTATAGGTAGCAGAAAAGAGTCTGTCTTCTCTGACAACGGCATATTGTAACTCCGTCTGTTCAAGACTAACCTAGATCTGGTCTTCTAAGGGTACAAACGCCAGGGGAAGACCGATATAATAATATTATCACGCCAGTCCACCTCAGGAAACATTGTAGGACAGCTGGTCAAATTGAATGGACTTGAACAGGTCACCCAGCTGACTTCGAATGTATTCACAACAGCACAAATGCTTAATTAAATTTGGCGCGAAGCATGCCAATTGCTCGAGTTATCTGAAAATGAATAAACTTTATTGAGCCTTTCTGGTAAACACAGACCTAAACTTCATTTTTTTAAAAAAAAGAACATTTTAAAAAAACAATAAAAAAGAACATCCTCGTCTCAAGGTGTGGGAAAATATCAATCGTCTTTTTATAAAGAGTAATAAATGAAACACCAAAATGTTGTTTGAGTAACACAAACTACTTTCTAACATACTTAGTATTATTCCTGTATAAAAAAACCTGGTTCCGGGTTTTTTTAAGCTAGATCTCGCTTATAATAATAGCAATTTAGACCATTCATATGAAACATAACAGATTTTATTCAACAAGGTTAAATCAAATGCAACACAAAAAGTTCGAACGCCAAATTAGAATTTACCAAATGTGACACTATAGAGTGCGGTCAAAATTTCGTGGCGCAACTTATCCTCAAATATCCGTGGAAGCTGAGAATGTTTGCTGGGGTAATAATATAGTGTATAGCGCTTATATCTTTCTTTCGAGTGTGGACATGCGCTATACAAATGCTATTTATTATTATTGTATCTGTTTAACGGGTGAATAAATGTTTACTCATACTTTGCACAGCAGTTTATTGAATGTGTCTTAATCAGTCATATTTTTCTATAACAGTTGAGGCCAGAATAAAAATATTTATCTACATAAATATAAATACAATTTCAGACACACACTTTGCATACGGATAATAATGGCCTTCGTCATAGTTCACCAATAATACACTGTAGTGGCAAACTTGTTACAAGAAATTAATTTTACTGTGAACACTCCCCTTTTCTTTGCATTTAAGGTTTTTAGTGGGTAGTTGGCAGGTGCTCTGGAGTGGTTTGCTCCTTCTTTCCTATCAACCATTTATCGTCTTTATCTCCCCTCCTTCTATTTTGAGTAACACCTCTAATCTTCGGCACTTATAATGACTTTATTGTGTTGAAAATGCAGTACAACTCTTATGAAAAAAAGGTTCTCAAAACATGCGTTCAATAAGTATGATGTCCCGATCAGAAAAAAAAGGATGGACTTACTTTTAAAAACTATATGTCTCAGCTGTAAACATTTTGAAATATGCCAAAACCACCTACCAGGATTTTTACTAATAATATATAGTTATAAAGGAATGTTCCAGAATTCCGATAACTGGTGTTCACAAAAATTTGTCTGCTAAGATATATTGATACAAGGCATTGAGCTAAGACTGGAGATGTTAAGTTCGAAAATTGAGGAAATATTTGACAATAAATTGGGCCACGAATTTTTGACCACACAAAAGATCTCTCAAACATGAAAATAGTGCTTTGAAACATAATAATCGTTAATAGAGAGTTCGAGTTCAACAAGGAACATTTATGACGTCACGTGCGAGTCCAATCAATTTCAACATTGGAAGTTCAAATTTAACACTGTCAATCTAAATTCAACACATTTATTATTTTAAGTACAATAGGCTATTCTACATGGTCCTAAGCACACCCAGCGTATCTGTCTGTCTCTCTGTCTGTCTCTCTGTCTCTCTTTCTCTCTCTCTCTCTCTCTCTCTCTCTCTCTCTCTCTCTTTCTCTATCTCTCTATTTTACTCTCTCTCACACATACACACACACACACACACACACACACACACAAATACAGAGAGAGATAGAGAGAGAGAGGGACAGAGAGAGAGGGAGAGAGAGAGAGAGAGAGAGAGAGAGAGAGAGAGAGAGAGAGAGAGAGAGGGGGGGAGAGACTGCAGACACACAATTATTGGGCATTTGATCCAAGCGACTGTAACTGTGTACCGACTAATGGCACGGACATTCGAAGACCTGTGTTTATTTTGTCAAGATGGAAATCGGGGTGGGAAAACATTGAAATCGGCCCCTCTCTCATTTCAGTGACAATATCACTCGTATCTCTCCACATCGTGTTTTTAAAAAAAGATTGTTTTGTTTTGTTTTGGTTTTTTTTTTTTGTGTGTGTGTGTGGGGGGGGGGGGTGTTTGGGTTTTTTTGTATTTTGCTCATTGTATGTTTTTTGTCTGTTGTTTTTTTCTTTTCTTGGTTTTTTTTCTTTTTTTGGGGGGGGGGGGGGAGGCAAAGTGGGGGTTAAACAATGACTTCAGGTTCTATCTTGTTCGGAGCACGATACTGTATGCAGTGATTCAGTCAATTTGCCGCTGCTTAGCATCTTTATTAAATTGTCACCGTGCTGAAAGGTTTCGTATTATCTCTGTTTGCTCTTGAGACTAACTTTTTTGTGAGTCATACTTTGTCTGTTTCTATTGAGAAATTTGTTATAAATAAAAAAGGGATGATAGCTTTAGACGCATTTTTGTCACATTTGTTCGGATTCTCTGAAGTAGCATCGGGTCGCATTTGTACGGAAAGCGCTTTTAATAGCATAAATAAAATTAAGTTGAATTATATAATAATAATTAATACACTATTTTCTCCATAAACACATACCAACAGAAGCGAAAAGATAATTCACGAACTCTATTATTTTTATTTCAACACTGGCGTACCAATGCCAGACATGGCAGCTTACAACAGTTCTTTCAAAACCCCAAAACAACAACAAACAAACAAATAACCCCACATTAAAGGGATGGTCATTGCTTGTGAGATCAAAAGTCTCAGAAAATGTATCAATTCAGAATAATAGACTGCGTTTTGGAACCATTCTGTTCGTAAATCAACAGAGATAAAAACCGGTTATACAGCAATATTACTATTATTGAAAGTAGGGAATTGAGGGGATCTGTCACCTGATAAATATACCCCTCTCCTTGAAAACAAAAGAGCAACAAAACAAACAAACAAACAAATCAACCAATCAAAAACAAACAAACAAACAAACAAACAAATCCATTCAGCTGCACAAGGTCCTCCAACAGAATAATATGTAACAGAAAGAACCCAAACTAGCCATTGATGGAACTTTGCACCTCCCCTCTGCATTATAACTGCAGAAAACGAATAGGAAAATAAAAGAGTAAAAGTGAAAAGTGAAAAAAAAAATGTTCCCTGTCAGAGGTACTGTTTTATGGTCCCCTCGAAAGTGCTTCATAGAACCGACTCGATTAGTCTACATTGATCTTCATTTAACGATACGATGTGTAGTGCACTCAATTTAACAATCAAGCGGAGACTACAGGAAGTGCAAACCAGTGGACAATAATTACTCCCCGGCTCGTAAACTAAAGCAGCAAGGGGAGTTAGCAGAAAACGCTCTGAAAGCTTTTATTTACTTGCTAGTGCTAAGGTGTAACTTTCCACAGCGGGTGACTGCAATATTTTTTTATTTTTTTAAATTTGAAAGTAAGCTCTTCGATCTTGAAAGAGGTACCTTTTAGTTTCCGGACAGCAAAATATGTTTTTAAAAAAGTAAAAAATCGGAGGTTCAGTTATATTTATCCATTAGAATTTATTACAGTGGTTTCTGTCACAGAAGTTTCGTTTCCACATCAACAAAAGTGCTACAGTAAAAGTATGATATAAAAATTATGTTTGGGCAACTGGTAAATTATGCTTTGTATCTTATTTTTACTCAACCCGTCCTTTCATTGTGTTTTTATGACTATTATGGCCAAAAACGCATCTTATTTCAACATGTTTAGTAAATTCTGCTTAATCCAAACAGTTGATAGGCAGACTGTTTGAAAGTCATCCCAGCTGTTAAAGACTCAGACGAGGAGGTGTAGGTTCAGTAACCCATGTTATGTGACTTCTTATCTTGAATTCTGCGTACGTATATACCCTGAGATATCATAGGAAATTGTAATACAAATAAATAAATAAAATATCGTTTGTCGGCTCTAGAAAATGTGCGCCCTCCAAATATATCACACCATGATGAAAATAATCTTGTTTGATAAAACTGGGGTGAAAAGATGCTTTGATTTCTCAGAGGTTATCAGATAGCTTGAACAAGTCACAGATTACACAGAAGGCAATATAGACATCACGGCTCCAGGGACGTTTTATGGATGATCAATGGGCTCTTACGTGGTCTACAAATCCTGTTATTTGTGAGGTTCATGGTGCCAGAAAGCCCTCTTGGTACAATAAGTAACAGGGGTGTAAGTAAGTGGAAAGTAAAAGTAAGTGTATTGGTTTAACGCCCCTTTCAATATTATTAGGTTATATAAAAGATGGGACTCCGAATTTAATGTCAGTCCTCGATAGGACAGAGTCAAATGGGTTGAGAGTCTTGAAAACTTTACAAAAAGACGCGAGTTCAAGAACGCCTGGTCTGGGTTTCAAACTAGGACCAACTGCCCCGTAGTCCAGAGTGATACCAACTGAGCTAAATAAGTGCCCGGTGTAAGTGGGTGGGTGGACACAACCGAACATGAAGAGTGGATTTTTCGTTGGTAGCTCTTTGCGCTCGTCGATAGATCGGAAGAAAGATTCAAAGGACATTGTTCGGTACTTTTTAATTACAAAGCAACGTGTTTAGAATTATATTAAATCAGATGAAGTAGCAACTGTGTCTACTTCTACTTCTAGCCATAGAGTCATTAATCAAAGTTCTTGAACACAGTAGTTTTGGTGACGCAATGTGAAATGCCAAAAGATTACCAAAATGCGCACAGCTTTGTTGCAGAAACATCCATGAAATACTGATCATATGAAGTGACCGCAGATTTTTAGAACTTATGTCAACACTGAGTACTCTTTGGTACTCTTTATATAACTTCCAAAATGGAATTGGGTGAACTGGTTGCAGATACCCTGTTTCTTTCACGAGCCCTACCTGTAACCGTAACCTAGATACAACAATACAACAACGAGAAATGTCCTAGATGGAAAGGTATTACTTACGGGTGAGGTTCATCTCGAAATGCAACAATCAAATTACCGCGTCACGAATGAATTGCTGACAGATATACTGTTTTCTCCCGGGAACAAGTTATTCTGCTGCTGTCGTTATGATAATAATATAGGTTCGTTTGTTCCACTTCTGAATGATGGATGATGCATGGTTTTTAAAATGAAAGTTCTCCATCTCTTTGTACAGCGGGTCATTGCGTTTCCCGTAACCAATCTCAGTTATTGCTCTCAGAACCCAAAAAAATAATGACCTGCTGAGAGAGTCAGCAATCTGTGTATTCATCTGTCCTGATCTGTCTTTGACCTGCAAAAGTCGCCATGCCCATTTGAGCAATGTAGTGTGTCTACTCATATGAGAGAGCTTCAAAGAATTTTTTTCCAACACTTCCAATTGCATCCATGGGTGGCAAAACATTAGGAAAGTCTCATGTTCATCACATGTTTCGACGAAATGATTAATGTTTGAATAATAAAAAATTATAATAGTACATCGAGGGAAACTTCTGGGTGTCCTACTCTTCATAGAACGGAATCACCAATATAATAACCCTGATAAGAAAATTATGTTTCAGTTAGAAACAGAGCTTTATTCTAACATTCTATTCATCAGTTCATGACACGATAGGAACTTGAGTTCAATTTCATTCTACCTGGAAGGTGTCTTGAAAATTCAAAATTGAAGTTTCTAGATTTCTTTTGATCTACTTCCCATTACAACACATCCACACCCATCATATCTATCTATCTATCTGTCTATTATTCTATCTATCTATCTATCTATCTGTCTATTTATCTGTCTATGTGTCTGTGTGTCTGTCTGTAAGTCTGTCTGTCTCTCTGTCTGTCTGTCTATCTGTTTGTCTATCTGTCTGTCTGTCTGTTTGTCTGTCTGTCTGTCAGTCTGTCTGTCTGTCTGTCTGTCTGTCTGTCTATTTAACATTTGTCTGTCTGTCTGTCTTTCCATTTGTCTATCTAAAAATTGGTTTCATGATTTATAATGTGTGATGAGAAATACGGAACCACAAAAATGGCACAGATCTTTATCGTAAAATTCACACTACAGCAATGAACTGTAACTTATCCTTACACGTTTTAATCTACTCAATTGCCAAGGACAGCAATTTTCCTGCACGCCTCCGGGTGATCGTGACAAATGTCACTCTAGCACCACGTAATGTCTCGGGTCTGAAATTGGGGTTTTTGTACCCCAGAGATTCCCACTGATCTCGTTATAGAAATCCGCGTGCGATTCCGAGGCCCCTGGAGTAAATGTTTAATGTGGCACGGTGGGACCAGGTCATTGATTTTGTTCGGTTTTGTGTTTACATTGTTTATCATTATAATAATAATAATTATTATTATTGTTATTATTTCTATTATTATTATTATTTGTTGCTGTTGTTGCTTCTGATTTCCTGGTTCGGTGAACACTTAATTAAAGTATCCAATGACAGATGGTCACGAGCTAAAATCACTGGGCTGGTTTTATTCAGAGTACATAAATCGATGAATATTTAATGTCTTACAGAAAGTTACATCTAGTCAGTTTTGAAGATTAAATTAACAGTTTTCTACGCCTCCATCAACACAATTTAGATTATTTAGCAGGTAGGCTTCGACCTTGGTCGTCAGGGCAACCCCCCCCCCACACACACACAAAAACCCCCAAACAAACTAGGAAGGATACAGCGTCCAAAACAAAAAGACCTAGATCCCCAATAAAATTGTTCCTCGCATGGTAATCGACTCGTGTTTTCTGCATGCGATGGTGAAACGCCTAACCTCTACATGGCAGGTGAAGGTTACACAAATGTTGCTTTGGTTTTCTGCAAATATAGACACACAACTTCCATCCTGAGCGAATTTTGGTTAGAGTAGAGAAAACGGCAGAAGGAAAAGAAATCGTACAAATACTATTTATAGAAAGCATGATATGCTTATGTTTTCAGTGTATTTTTGGGTTAAGAAGCTCAGGAGGATATAAAAAAAACCTTTGATCTATGTTCTTTTGTTTACATTTATAGGTGTACACATCAATGCATTTTTTTTATTCACCTGTCGATTTCTCTAGCTGTTTATTCTTTTTTCATTGGAGGACAACAAATTAACCCAAGCGGAGAATAAGACGATAAGAAAGGCATAAAACGATACTTAAACTGATTACTCTATTTAGGCTAATTATTCAGTTGTTCTGAAATGGTGAAATGGTATGAGTTTAACGCTCCTATCAATACTATTAGGTTATTTAAGAGGCGGGACCTCCTAATTTAACATCCGTTTCCGATAGGACCGAGCCAAGTGGGAAGTTCGTGTAAATTGCCTTTCCCAAGGACACAACGTCGGACCGAGCTGAGGCTCGAACCCCCGAACCCGCAATCTCACGATTACGGGTCCGGTAGCCTAACCACTAGGCTATCGACGCCTCAGTGGTTCTGATTTTGTTTTTTCTCACATAAATTATAGAGTTGACTCTATTATTTCAGTTCCCAGAGGAAAAACTAGCACCATCTACTACGGCTGTACCAAGCAAACACCTCTATGGTTACTTGGTGTAGAAAGAAATCTTTCATAATTCAGAGATTATAACACCTCTGTCTACAGTCGTGACATCAGCTTGGATATGAGTAGTGAGTCAGAGGCTAGCACGTGCATTGGGATATCTGAAATCTCGTGACTGAAGAGCAGAGAGAGAGAGAGAGAGAGAGAGAGAGAGAGAGAGAGAGAGAGATAGATAAC
>NW_004797770.1:148891-150315 GCF_000002075.1 Aplysia californica | reverse complement strand
CTTAGCTTAAGAGTCCGTGGTAACTGAAAATTTACATTTTTGTGCCTTTAATCAACGCTTTTCAGAAAAATCCACACAAAAATGAGTTCTTCAATGGGCATGAAAGGCGTTGACCATAAAAACAAAAACTTGATAAAAAATCACAAACCTGTGGAAAAATGCAAGTTTCTTCACTTTGACTAATTTGACGAGGGCCTGATTCCACTACGTTGCCTCACATATGACTTTTACCTTTCTAAGAAAATGTAGATTTATTTTATTTCCTTTTACCATATTAACGTGACGTACTTTCAGTACGTGAGATCTTTTTAAGCAAAAACATTTCTTTCAAAATATTACTTGTTTTGTTTCAAATTCATGCAGAAAATAATAATGCCGTACGTGTACCAAACCACGACTTGCTTCTATATTAGTGTTCTATTCTCAAAATAAAATTACAATTAGGATCCCTGCATTTCAATGACCTTCTAGAGAGGAATAGAGCTAATGGAGATGCTGCTGTAAATACCAAAAAATAAGGAGTACCAGAGATCATCTTGCGTTTCGTGCATCTCAAAAAGATTGTTATGTTTATCGAGATCGAGAGCTACTCGTACATTGCAAAGTCGTACTATTCCATTTTCTAACAGCACATCGTTAAACCCCCCCCCTCCCCTCCAAAAACAAAGAAAAAACCCCCCACGCATACACACAATTAAACGAAACCTTACCTCTCCTTAAGTTTCCTAAGTTGTTCGAGGACTTCATACCCTGTACTTACCCCATATACGACTGATGGAATCAACATAATGTGTAATTTTGAATATCTATGTTTACATGGATCCTACTCCAAAAAAGTCTTCTGAAGCCATTTTTCAAGAAAATCTTTCTCACTTCTCTCAACATTGAACTTCACGCCCCCACCCTTGAATTTTGAAATAGATCTAAAGAAACAGTAGTTACTGTTAAGTCGAAATGTATTTTTTGCTGTTCGAATAAGATAAAAGAAATAAGATAAGATAATACTTTATTGTCCCAGAGGGAAATATGTCTTGGCTGCAGAGGAATTGTAAAATTAGATTCATCAATCCTTGACAATAGTGGGACAATGATGCTTGTGTTTACAGCCAATTCCCGTTGATGTTCGTAGACTGCTTGTTCACGGATGGTTTTTATGTCGACTCTATGACAGTCTGCTGGTATAAACTTTCGACTGTGACAAAGTAGGGTAATCTGCATAATCTATAATCCCGTTTGCAAATTTTCTGTCACACAAAACATGCCAAGTCTCTTCCTTTATTTACGACAATGTCACCTGAGCTGTTGCTGTCTATTGATCTTACAGTGAGATTGCTCCGTGCTGTTAACAACTTCGACTTCCCGCCCCTTCCTCTCCCTCTTTCGCCACTCCCTCCCTCTCACCCACAATGAAATAAATAGGGGGG
>NW_004797770.1:147464-148771 GCF_000002075.1 Aplysia californica | reverse complement strand
GGGGGGTATGAGTTGTAAGGGCCTGTATTGACAAGGTGATCTTCAGTCTTCGACAGACATGACACGACCGACAGGCCACCAAGAGTGTTGAGCGTGCAGTTCTCCACTTTCAGCAATGACATCGACGAGCGGAGATTTTATTCTTAAAAACCAACTTGTTGACAGCTCTCAGTGAAATCGATACTACAACAACGAATGCTTACGCCATGTATTTTGTTTGATTATTCAGCAGACGTGACATTTGATCAGGGCTTTTTTCTGTTACATATTGTAATTTTCGTAATTCAATACCTGACTTCCTTTTATTTTGAAGAATAGTCAGAAGGAAAATGCCGCTCCAGTTTATGTTATACGTTTACATTTTTCGCTTTGACACAATTTCGGCTTACGTAAAAAAGGGTTTGAAAGAAGCAAAAAAGCACAAAGGTGATTATTTCTCTTTACTGAAACTTTGAAACTTGTTATAATGTGGACATCACAATTAAAATTTTATTTGATTCTACATGAATGTAATAACAATCAGAGTAGATCCGTTTAATATTACCAAAAAAACCAACTGAAATTGAGATTGAATTAGATTGTTTAGGAGGTTAGAAGTCCCCCTAAATTAACAAGAAACTGGCGTGCGGCTTAAGTACAAAACCGGTGGCAAGATGACTGGACATGAATGGTTATTGAAAGAAGGAAATGGTCAATACGTTAAAAGAATTGTGTTGCTCTCAACGCTCGTTATCATCAGTAGTACACTTATTAATTCTATGCTAGCAAACATTACCATTAGCTTTATTTATATATGGAAATAGCCCTCCATTGATTCCTGCTTTGATCCGAGGTTTTAAAACTAGAGGGCATTTAGCTAAAACCCTGTTCGTGTCAATATGTACAAAACTTCGGCACCCATTTGTTAATTGATTCCTTACTGACCAATCAAACTCATGCAACAGGCCTCTGCGACCGTCGTGTCCGTGTGACGCTAGTGCAGCAATGCACGTGCGTGCCTCATGAGCAAACAAGAACATCGATTCTATGCTTTCCAGGTCTCTGACATTTCCGTTGAAACCATCTACATGTTTGCCTAGCAATTATATATCAAAGTGCAGAGTCATATACCCCGCTATGTTGTCACACCTACACGCCCACTCGTGTTCATAAGCATGAGCGCACGCACGTTCCAAGGCAATATTTGTAAAAAGACGTAAGGTTTTCGTCTACTAAAAGTTATGGTTAATATTAGAGTCCAAACAAAAATAATTTCTTATTTATTCCCATTCAGTTGGGGCTGTCCTTTCTCGTGAAAAAAAGGTGGG
>NW_004797770.1:144300-147364 GCF_000002075.1 Aplysia californica | reverse complement strand
ATGGGGGTGGGGGAGGAGGAAGAGAGCAAGAGAGAGTTTGAGAGAGAGACAGAAAGAGAGCAAATGGGAAAGAAAGACAGACAAAAGTTTGTTTGTCGGAGTTTTTTGTTTGTTTGTTGTTGTTGTTGTTGTTGTTGGGTTCGTTTGTTTTTGTTTTTGTTTTTGTTGTTGTTGTTGTTTTTTTTTTGGGGGCGGTAGGATGAAGCGGGATATCGTAGTGAGATCAGGCGCTTGTTGAAATAATGATGTAGTATAAAAACCCCGACATTTTTCCACCCTTTGGGCAAATTGGTACGGGGTTGTTATTGTTTTTTTTGTTTTTGTTTTTTTGTTGGTTTTTTTTGGGAGGGTGGGTGGGTCGACACCCTTTTGTCTATTTAAAAACACATTCCTGAGTGGATTGTATTGAAAACGTGGACCAAAGGCACACCAAGTAAAGTACATTTTTACAGTTACCAAGGACACTCGAGCATTGGAAGTCCCCAAACTTTGGTGAGTATTTTCTCATTAAATTTACTTCAAACGCCAGAAGACCACCACCTCGTTCAATCGAAAAATCTGGACTTTTATTTATTATAGATGGGAATTGTTTCATCAAACGCCAAGACATACGAACAAGCTTTAAGATAATAAGAAATACTCCATATGCCCAAACAATGACGAGCGCCAGATTTTACCGTGTTGGGCCATAAAATAATAATTCTGTTGCACACGAGCTGAAGGTGTCGTCTCTTCAAAGTTGAAACTGTGCAGATAAACTGCTGGGCCATGCTCGAAAGAAAAGTCATTGTTTGTAGAGGTCATGTTAAAAGTGTACTTAAGGAGGGTGGGGGCTACACCTGAAGGCTATCTCTCTTATCAGAGGATTAAATGTTACCAATTGTCTCACATATAACAAGCATAGTAAGGAGTGTTAAAATCCACAATCAATTTGAGAAAAAGTTTCGTTTTCTTGGATACGGCGGCCATTATTATTCGATTTTGTTGACATGTCTTACGTAATTATTTCATGGAAATAAATTGTTTTTTGTTAGGTTTTTTTTCATGCATCCTAACAGACATTAGATTTAGATCCATAAATCTGTGTGGTGAATTTTTCCTAAACGTACTAGAACATTTGTTATGCATTTTTTCCTGAAGTAGTATTTTGAAAAAATCCGTGAAAATCCACACTCCAAACACCACCAACAAGAAACTATTCCATATATCAAATATTCAACAAAGAAATGTTTAGTATTACTCATCGTACATCTTCTCTCTTCATTCTGTGAAAATTTCATGAAGATTAGATGAAAAATGGTCGAGATATTTTTAAAAGTTAGAAGAAAAACCACGTTTTGAGAAAACGAGCGATAAAGAAAAAAACAGATTGACTTTATGAGGAAATGGTTGTGACATACAAGCCCGGTATGAGAAGAAATAAGGCTTTAGAGGGTTCTTATGCGATGAAATAAATGTAAGAGAGGCAGAAGAAGGTAAAAATGTCTACAGACCTAAAATCCATAGATTTAAGCCGAGTTGGGGCTTTCGGGGTGTAACCCCCCCCTCCCCCCCTTAAGCCACCTATAGTAATATTAAGTTAAACGCCTGCGCTTTTCGCACATGACATCCCAGCAGCACACAGATGGACCCACTGGGAGTACAGATCCACGTGAGCGTAGAAGGTCAAGTATGGAGGACTCGGGTATACATCGACCTATTTACACTGATGTATTGGCTCTACCATTTCTGTCTCTTTTCCCTTCTTTTTAATTGTTTTCAATGAATCAAGTGGACTGACAACAAAATGTAAAACAAAACGGACGCTCGTCTCCTTAATAGCAGCTAATATTTTTATTTTTGCCAATGTTAAAGCCTTTTCTAGCCCCGAATAAGCCCATGGGCATTGATAAAAATAGTCAAATGGCCAATCTAATGCTTTTTCTTTCCTGAACCGCCACCATCAATAACATGTTTTACTAGCAGTTAGCAGGGATATAGTTAGGAAGCAGAGGGAAAACGAAGCTCATTAAGGCTTCTGCCTTCAGCTTAAGGTGATTGTTGTGAAGAAGTATTACGCCTTTTTAGTGCTCCGGAGTCACTGAGGAAAAGCAGAGAATAACAGCGACTTGTTGTGATCACGTCTGATACACGTTGATTAATGTACAAGAGAAGCAATGATTGTTAATTAGACCTCAGATTTTGCAAGAAGGCCCAACTGTGATGAAAATGCAACACTTTTCTATCTCGGTTTTCTGGTTTCTATTTTCGGTTCCAAATTACACATTTAGCCTTCTGAAAATTACCGTCCTTAGCGGCCCAAATACCGTTTTGGAAAAAAAACCGATTGAAGTCAAATGTCATTTACGACATCTCTCGCCTTGTCGTTCGGAAGCCCCATAACCAAAATAGCCATGTTGAAGGAGAACGGGTTAGAATGGAATCAGAAAGACTGTGCTGTAAATATCCTTCCGTTCCCAAAAAAATGGGTAAACGTGAAAAGTTAAAAACAAAGCAACTATGCGGATGGAAAGACGTCTTCTGCAACTCTCCTTTGATGATGACATGGATTGATCACAAAGATGATGACGACGAGGACAATAACGACAGTGATGATGATGATCACAGTCACTATTGTCGTTCTCTTTGCTGTTATCATTGTAGTCGTTGTCATCATCCTTTTCAATAGCATCAGCCCCTACTGTTTTCGTCCTAACCAGGACTAAAGAAACGCTTATTCAAAGAGAATATTTACAGATATTTGGACATTGGGATCCTTTTACATAATTCTCACTGGCTTAAAAATCAATTAGCCATATTTCACAGCCTTACAATTTAATGCTTCACTTTTCCCCAATTCTTCCTGGTATTTTTTATCGCAAGCACCGTTGTGCATCCTGTAGGTGGTGAAAGCATTTTATAACCAGCTTTTTTCTTTTGTTGTTTTACTTCTTACTGTTTTCTCGATGTACACTTAACGGGACGAAACGCTGAATATCCATTTCGATAATACTATAAAATCTCCAAAAAAACAACAAACAAATAAAGAGAGAGAGAGAGAGAGAGAGAGAGAGAGAGGTAGAGA
>NW_004797770.1:142835-144200 GCF_000002075.1 Aplysia californica | reverse complement strand
AGAGGGGCGGGGTGGGGGTAGTTGAAAGCTGGAAAAATAAGATAGAAAGGGATAGGCTTCGCTCAGGCGACAGAGAAAAAGAATGAGTCAGTGTGGGAGGTTGGAAGAAGAAACGTTAAGGGAGGGTGTCTGAGTGAGTTAGCGACAGCGGGAATGGTCTAGGATGGACAGTGATGAAAAGAAAGTGTGAGATACAGGGAAGAAAATTAGAGATGGTGACAGAGCAGGCGGCTTGTGTTGTATGAGACTTGCTTGCTCTCTTGGTGAGCACGGGGATTGAGAGAGGGGGAGACAGAGAAAAAGAGTGAGAGAAAGAGGGGGAGAATTGGAGACAGAATGAAAGAAAGAGGGAGTGTAAGAAACATAAAGAGGGAGAAAGAGAGTTATGGAGAAAGAAGGAGAGAAAGAGAGAGAGAGAGAGAGAGAGAGAGAGAGAGAGAGAGAGAAAGTGGCTATATTATTGTTCTTTGTAGCTTATCACAACTTGTTCTGTGGAACTCAATGGAGAGACAATTATTTCAGAGCTTTGTGACAGGCAGGAGATTTAATTGAAAGGGGTTCAGAAATATGGCAGTAATAGATGAGGAAGAGTTTAATCAAAGCGAATAGAGAGATAGTATATTATCTGAATGACAATATTATACAAGGAACGTTTTGGAATCAGACCAGAATTTCATTTCAGACCGTTTTAAAGAGACTCTCTTTTTTATCTGGCTTTTTTAGTTCTGTAATGACATTTTACATTATTATATAGTGGCTTTGTTAATGGGACGCCCCAAGGAGACCATCAGCACAAACCATCGATAAATTGCAATTTTCGCTTTTGCTAAAGATTTGACATTAACATCTGTAGGTATTCTTCGTCTGGTGACAGGTCAGGAGCAGACAGGAACGACCATGGTACCCCACTTATTCCTGTTGTCTGATTTCCTGATTAGCTTAGTTTCTATCATGGTATAAAGTTGTTCAGGCCATCTGTGTATGTTCTTTTTTGTATACCTATGATTTTCGTACCCCTTATCTTTCCACACAAGACTAGTTTCTCTGATTATGATTTGTTCTATTTATGTGGCTAAATATTCTAAATTGTTGTCTATTTCTGGCAGTTCTGATTATAGATCGTTCACAAGCTGTAATTGATTTGAGCACTTCTCTTTTCCTCCCTCTGTCCATGAGATTCTGAGCATTCTGAGTCAGCAGCTTCCAGTCTTCTCTCTATGTCCTTGTTTAGAGTCCAGCTCTCGCATTCGTTTAAAAGTATTGACCACACGTTGGCTTTAAGAGAGGGTTCTCTTTTCGTATTACTGTTACCTAAGTAATTAAGTGCAAACCCTCTCTTTCTCTCTCTCTCTCTCTCTCTCTCTC
>NW_004797770.1:139809-142667 GCF_000002075.1 Aplysia californica | reverse complement strand
TCTCTCTCTCTTCGAGCAAAGGAATGAATGTGGAACCACGATCCGCGCAGATCTCGGACTTCACGATGAGGATGATGGTGATGATGATGATGATGATGAAGATGATGATGATGATGATGAAAATAGATAGATAGATAGATAGGTAGATAGATAGATAGATAAATGGATAGATAGATAGATAGATAAGGTCCGTTTAAACCCAATGACACTCTAAGAGCAAACCTTACTGTTCTTTAGAAGGGACAAAGAAGGACAGAACTCAAACGTAGCTTTTGTTTCAAGGTGTGGCTAACTGTTTACCGTCCCGCCGCGTTACATGACCGATCAATCGAACTTTGTTTTCAATATTGATTCTCTTGTTAGTGCTGCCATGGAATAGCAGAGAAAATGCTCCCAACGTCTCTGAAATTGTCCTCCTTGAAACGCCCACAAAGGCGGTAAATTTGTTTCGAATGTCACTTAGTTCGTTCATTGTTTTTCTCTTCCTTTTTGTCCTCTCTCTTTTTCGTTCTTTCTCTATTTCTCTCGCTCTCATGTGTCCCTTTTTCAGGGGCCATGTAAATGATCTTATTTGTATGAGACCGTCGGCGGCTTTGAGAATTTGAGTAAGTAAATGAAATGATATATATTATAACAAAACTGGATGTGCATAGGTATGTTTTGATCTATTTGTGATTCTTTTCAATTTGATATCGCATATTTCTTATTGATTTTTTTTCTTTTTTTTTTTTAGCAAAAAAGAAATACTTTCTTAATTGCATATATTTCGTTACTGTTTCTAAGTGCCGTAAAAAATTCGCAACTTATTGCAAAAGATCTCCTCGACTATTGAACATAAACTCTCCAGCTTTTGCACAGTGACTTGTATCAATTTGTCTTAACAGATCAATATTTTGGTAAACACCTTTTTGCTCTATTCTAGAAAATTCCTAAATAAATACTAATAAAAAATCCCAGTGGGTGGTTTCTACTGATTTTGGAAAATTTACAGCTGGGACAATATCGCTTTTAAAAGCAAATCTGTCTTTTTTTCTAATCGCGAGATTATCTTTATTGAATGCATGTTTTGAGAACTTTTAGTGCAAAAACGTGTTCATTATAAAATTGATTTCTTGTAACTAGTTTTGCAATTAAAAGTGTCATTAGTGAGCTATGACGTAGGCCTTATGCGTATACAAAATGTATATGAGAAGCGAGAAGTGGTGTGGACAATTCAATTTTCTACGTGAAGGAGATTAATTGTAGTATTTTATAAAATTAATGAAGAATTTAAAAAAAAAATCCAGCCTCAATTGTTTTGGAAAAAAATATTGTTTAGTAAAAACAAATGGATACTAACTGCTAGGCAAAGTATGGGTAACAATGATTCAACAGTTTAAAAGATATTTGAGGATAAGTTGAGCCACAAATTTTTTACCCCACTATAGTTGTTCTCTTTGCCTGTTTGGTGAATTTGATCCTGTAACTAAAGGATTTCATTTCGATTTAGAGAGCGGTACAAAATAATATTGTTGTTGTCGTTCATGGAGTATTTTTCCAATCTCAGCAAAGTATCAGGACAATGACGCAAACATGCTGTTTTTGAAATGGCCCAGAAAGCAAGACACTGGATTGCAAGGGAGGGGTTAGTGAGGCATAGAGACAACAGGAGAGTTCCATGTGAGAGTGAACGAGGCATCAGGAATAACCTGACGCAAGCGAGAGAGAGAGAGAGAGAGAGAGAGAGAGAGAGAGAGAGAGAGAGAGAGAGAGAGAGAGAGAGAGAGAGAAAGAGAGAGAGAGAGTAAAGGGGCGAGAGCCGGAGAGAGAGAAAGAGAAAGAGACAGAGAGAGAGAGCGTGAGAGAGGACTGACAAAGAGGAAGAGTAATATAACAAGGAAAAGTGTGATAGACAGAGGGACAGGAAGATGGGTAAACGGATAGAGAAACAAGAGACTGTCTATTGCTTTAGAATGTAATGTCTATGGGAACCTTACCTTTTTGTTTTCATAAACAATGCATTATTTTTTAGTGTCCCATGAATTTGAAATCGTTAATCTATCTTTATACCCCAGGGGTTTAAGCGACCTTTTATGACTTTGTTGGCGAATAGAATCATTGAAGTGATAGCTTAAATCTGAACGAGGGTCAGCGAATCATGAATGAAAATTTTAATAGAATGGGCGTCAGATAATTTAAATGGAGTGGGCTTCACTTACGTTAGAAGAACTTAATTACATCTTAACCCTATCCGTACATCGTGTTTTACAATCGTATCCATACGACGTGAGGAACACCACTTTCCAAAGCGGAAATCTACTCGTTCAGCAATCTGTCAAAATGATTTTTTGAGAAATACTGAAAGTTTCAAAGAGATCTTCGTACTAGAAGTAGAGTACAAAATGAGCCTAGGGCGTACGGATAGGGTTAACTTTCCCCTGCAGAGCTACATACTTTTGGAATTGTAGAGAATTTGAAAATAAATGGGAGATTTTTATGTTATGGATTAGGAATAATATAGACCAAAAGAGTGCCATTTCCCTGATTATACTCTTTGCTTTGTCTCTTTCATCTCTCTTTCTCTCTATCTGTTTAGCACTCTGTCAGGTTCCTCTGGATATCCATTCATTTCAGTTATTTTACACCCGCTGGCACATAAAATAAGCTGTGGTGGGGTTGGGTTTTCCAGCCACAGATAAAGACGATGTAGGTGCAATTCGTGACTGTTTTGCATGTGTGTGCACCCTACGGAAATATTTTAACAATATTATTATAAAACGATTCGGGTGTAAATTGCGAACCAACTCTCTCTCTCTCTCTCTCTCTCTCTCTCTCTCTCTCTCTCTCTCTCTCTCTCTCTCTCTCTCTCTCTCTTTCTC
>NW_004797770.1:137085-139375 GCF_000002075.1 Aplysia californica | reverse complement strand
AACATGCAACTTGGTGACTTCTTCTTCTTCTTCTTCTTCTTCTTCTTCTTCTTCTTCTTCTTCTTCTTCTTCTTCTTCTTCTTCTTCTTCTTCTTCCAGCTATTCCTCTTTTCTTCAATTACGACTTCTCCACCCTCCTGTCCCCTACTTACAGCGTTTTCCTTCACACATTATTTGCTATAATTTGATGTCTAAAAATAACCATTTCTTAATATATATATTTCACAGATCGTAAAAATGGTAATGCAAATCAACACCATGGCCAGTGAATCAAGAAACAACAGAGAGTAGGACTACGTACAGTATCACCGTTTTATTATTAAATCAATGAATAAAAGTATAAATCCATAGAGGTCATTCACAAGACTGCACGAATGTCAGAGTATACATTAGCATGTTTTCACTTGGCTCATTAGGGAACATAACGCTGAGCACAACGTATATTAAAGACAATAACTTAAACTGTTATTAAGGGTCAGAACCAACCAAACAAAGAGGAGCACGATAGGTTAATCGTTGGCACAGAATCTAAAAAGTCATGAAATACAAATGCAATGTTTACTGGAAATTAAAAGGGAAAAGGGGAGGGTGGGGAGGGGTAGGTTCGTTGGAAACACTGTCGAGTTTTATTATTCAGCATACAATAATTATCCAATCTCCATATTATTTTAAAAACTGTTGTTACATAACACATACGGGACTACATAGACGTTTCATTTCTAATGTATTCAAGCACATTTTTGACTTGCTCTCGTGAATAACTTCCTGGGTCAGTCGATATCATTCGTTAAAAAATACGCATTCAAAAAGTATTCTGCCAAACGATTAATCAATGAAATTGGAAACAGACAAAAATCCAATAAGTCAGTCTATCAGTTTTTCGATCAGTTAACCAATACTCAGATTGATCCATCGTTCCTAGCAATCAATTAATCATTTAATCAATCAAGTAATCAATGACCCGTGTTCATCTGTCTATTTGCAGAACAATACTCGATCGAGTGACAGCTAACGAACAAAGATCCTTTATCTCTAAATTCTCTCTCCCTCTTTTAAATCTATGAGCAAGCAGTAAAAGATTGTTGGAACAGAAAGGTTAGTAATTCATTAAAAATTGTTTTTTCTTTTTTACTCAAATGGTGACGGAATGCATTAAAAGAGTAGGGAGGGTTGATGCAAGGAAACACAAGCAAATAAACGATACAACAACTTGTGTTTGTTTATTTCACTGAAAGGATACTATTAAAATTTACTTTGTTTTGCCAGTTAAAAGGTCTTTTTCAAGCAACGTAATGATCATTCGATGTCCAAAGTCAATACTTTTTAAATAATATTTTTTCTTCCATCCTTTTTTACTGCTGCAGGATAAAAACAAATGGAATCATCCCCAGGATGTCTCATTACAGCCGTTTGGTGGTAAGGGGTGTTAAGAAAAACATGTTTCTGGAAGTGGTTGTTTCAGTATCTAAGGATACTTTTGCACCAAACGTCCTTAATGTCATTCTATTTTAACCGAAAAACACTTCTTTGAGTTCGTGAACGGTTATACGTTAAGACAGAATAATTCTTTTTTTTACTTTTATCGCATTTTTGTAATTGTACAAAGGTACTTTACGTTCGGTTTTTGATCTATTCTCTTACGCTGAGACTGGCGGAGTGCAAATCTGAACCACGTCGACAAAGGCCGACTGTGAAAGTGGGCGCGTCCCGCCACAAGCGTCATTAACGAGTCCCGTTTAATGTGTGTTGACCTTGCATTAGCATCACACTGGTTGCAACCACCCCAATCTCACGTCCCTCTTTGGGCAGAACCAACCAAACAAACAAACCCGACAGAGGTATGTGGTGCAAAGAATTAATCAATGTGGCTAAGTGCATCCACACAGACTTCACTGTTGCCTCATGGAAAGCTGTTACTAGAGAAAGAGCTAAAAAAAACTTGAGAACTATTAAGAAATGGTATTTCTTAAGTTTTTTTTATGTCAATATGACAGATGATTGCTTCTTTCAACTTGAATTAGATTTTTTTTCTCTTGTCGCACGTTTTGTACTTGGAGAAAGCGTTGAGTTAAGGGAAATTCGTTTTGATTATAGTTTTTGTCACCACTTTTGTCTAGATCTAGTCATGAATAAACTTTCATTTGATTTGTAAAATTACTTCTTACATCATCGCAAAAATGCTGCTGTGCGCACAATCTCAAACAAAACAAAATTAAATAAAAACAAGCAAACTTAAAGCTCATAACTTCACCAAATCTCTCTCTCACTCTCACTCTTTCTCTCCCCCCCC
>NW_004797770.1:132867-134245 GCF_000002075.1 Aplysia californica | reverse complement strand
GTGGTTTATAGAAAGGGAAGTGAGAGAGTGGTGAGATAAAGTGACAGACAGACAGACAGACAGACAGACACACACACACACACACACACACACACACACACACAGAGAGAAAGAGAGACACACAGAAAGAGAGAAAGAGACAGAGAGAGAGGGAGAGAGAGAGAGAGGGAGAAGGGGGAGGTGAGGGAGAGAAGAGGAGACACAACAGGACACAGAACAAGTCGAGGCTAAGAAGCTCATAGAGATTATGTTACTCACCTTTGATCTTTTCCAGCAGTTTGATGGCTCGTTCAGAGGTGGTCGAGTCAGTAGTGTGGGCACGTCTACGCCGTTTTTTGTGTCCTGCCTCTTGGGCTCGAGCCTCACGTCGGGGACTCTGGGCTTCCACTGAGATCACGTCAACCTTCGGGATGAGAGAAAGATGCACGATATTTTTTCTGCCAGAATGAACTTTTGATCTGGGAAGGTTTTTCTCTCATGCTCATGCAACATTTTGTGTTTTAAGTTCGCAAATAACTTTCACTTCTACTTCTGTCTCCCGAATCATTCACTCTCTTTTCGCCATCAAAGGAGTTTTGGTTTCAGTATTGTGCGGTTCGCGAATTAAAGTCTCAAGGGACCTTTCAAAGTTTCCACTGACGAATTCCAGTTTGTCTGGAAGGAAATAGTCAATGTCACCATCTGTAGCATAATTCAAAGAGTCATCGTTTTCTGAAAATGACAGTTTATATATATAAATGTGTTCTTCGATGCATGAAAACAAATTATAGTCTATTTTTCAATAAGTTGCAAAGTTTTGCTTTTTTCACCCAACTTTGTTTGGAATTTTCAAAAACCTGTTGTTTCTCGAAAACGTCGCTTGATAATAACATTCTTTATACAGAGAAATGTAATGTCCCCTTGTTTGAATTTAGTTTGTTCCATCTGTCGTTACAATTCTTCCCACAATGCTTGGGGTTTTCCCGTTAACACGGGGAAAAAATGAAATCTACAATTACTAAAAAACCAGAAGCAGACAAAAAATATTATTACGACACTAACATTGTGCTGTTTTCTGTAACTTTGTAATACCATAATATTATGTAAACCTTTGGTTTCCAAAAGGATGATAACGTAGCACCAGTCTCTTCAAAATACTTCAGCTTCTAACATTTAAAGAGAGAGTTGTGAACTTTTCATTACCGACATTTCTCACTGTGTCAAAAAGGTGCGACCTTCTCTACTCTCCGTTTATTGAGACAAGGAGAGACAAGAAGTGCACTTTGCCAGAAAAGTCAAGCGGGTTATCCCCAAGGGACTGACACTATTTTCTGGATACGTGATGTCATGGTGGTAGTATCGATGATGATGATGATGAGGAGGAGGAGGAGGAGGAGGA
>NW_004797770.1:129294-131039 GCF_000002075.1 Aplysia californica | reverse complement strand
TTCTTCTTCTTCTTCTTCTTCTTCTTCTTCTTCTTCTTCTTCTTCTTCTTCTTTTTCTTCTTTCATGAACTGAAAAAAGTCGTGCTCCGTTTCTCTAATATTGTCACTGTCTTTGCTCTGGAAACGACGTCATTATGATTTTATGACAAACGAAATGTACGTGTGTCATTGTATTTCTTTGCAAGGTACTTGCAACCATGTAACTCGTGTGCATGAAGTTCAATTGTGCCTGTAAAGTGCTTGGAACATAATTATTGCTGCGTCGTTCTTCAATTGGAAGGAATAATGTTCTGTTTGAGAAGTAACGATAAACGACATGCCCCTGAACTAGGGAACGAATCAATACATGTTTACCTACATCTGTTATTACGTCACTTTCAGCTTGACAGAAATTGCGACAGTTTTTTCAATTTGAAAGACATAATCATAATGATGTTCATAATTATTAAGGGATCGTGTTTACGTAGATCAGGCGCATTTCTATTCTGTGCGCAGCGCTCACTGGGAAAATATTCAGGACACAAATGCTCAGTCATTAGGATAAAAGTACGTACATGGATAAATATGAGCTATCTGTCTCTCTGTCTGTCTGTCTGTCTGTCTGTCTGTCTGTCTGTTTGTTTGTCTGTTTTTCTGTCTGTTTGTCGGTCGGTGTGTCTGTCTTCCTCTTTCTCTGTCTCTCTATCTCTATCTCATGCTAACAAAAGAGTTGTATGACCCTCTCAGTCGGATAAAATTATTATTATCTTTATAGACAGCATCATCGTCATTCTTTTTTATTACTGTTATTATCAATATTGTCATCGTTATCATTTTCTTAATATTATTAGCACTATCAGTATTAGAATATCAATACTACTAAAATAATTTAAATAATATCATGTACATTATACTGGAATATGTTTTAAGAAAACCGATGAGAAGATTGCTAAGCCGTGTCACGTGGTATTAGCAAAAGTACGAGTTGGACTACTGAACCTGGTCACATTAACCCTTTCAGGAGGTGCATCCTGGTGAGTCGCCTGATGAGCTGGGATGCTTTTGGAAACAATTGATAAAACAGAAGCATAACTTCCACGTTCGCAAAAATGTTTCAACCCTGTTTGCTTTCTCTGATCTGAAACTTTTAAAGACAGCCAATAAGATCTATCCTATGAAATATGCAAATCTGTGTTTCTAGATTGTGTATGGTATTATAGTGTAAAGGGCATAGAACCTGCAGTTGAGCGGGGATATGCGCTATACAAATGCTATTTATTATTATTATTATAGCGGTTTGAAGCGAGTAGCACTACATTGACTTTTGTTTGCTGCCGATCCGACATCACTCGTATGACCTTATGCAGTTGCGAGCGTCGTAAAACCTTACTAAAACAAAAACAGAAAAATAATAATATGTGACCGCTAGGTTCATAAAGAGTTAAAGATATTTGCTCCTGACCCACATCATGGATGGACACAGAACCAGACCAGCTTCACCATTGTTACAGCAAACTAACAACCATAAATCGCCGCTAATAACCATGTATGAGATCCAGAGCACAGATTCCCCATTACACCCGAGTAGCGAGAGTATTTTCCCTATCATTTTCATAGCCTATTTATTCCTAACTTCCGTCCAACTCCTCCCCCCCCCCAAACCCCTTTCCGCTCCTCCCACCTTTTTTTGTTGTTGCTAATCTCTGTCTCTCTGCTGTCCATCCGTCTTTCTGTCTCTCTTTGTCTCCGTCTCTCTCTCTCTCTCT
>NW_004797770.1:127286-128829 GCF_000002075.1 Aplysia californica | reverse complement strand
CCCCCCTGCACACACAAACCTCCCTGAGGCTTTCTTTTCGTTTCTTTTAGCCGTATGTGTGGGCGTGCTCGGTCAGGAAAGAAGACAACCGCCATAACCTCAAATCACCCCACGCGCCCGTGATAATCAACCCAGGAACAGGAAGAACATCTGTTTGCCATCTTCTTTTTCCTTTCCCCTTCCCCTCCTCTCCCCGCCCCAATCCCTCCTCTTTGACCTCATTCACCTCTTTCTCCATTATCTTCGTCGTACTCCATTTTCTCCTCTTTCTCCTTGATTTTGATTAGATAGGAAAATGCAAAAAACAAAACACAAGGACACAAAATATTGAAAACAAAAGTGTACATTTAACAAAGCTCTCTCAGGCAGCTGATACATGCGTTCAGTGACCTCCGAAGATAAAAGAGCATTCTTAATAATATTGGAGTCCCACTTGAAATAGCAACTGTTATTTTCTTATGATATTGTACATGTTTTGATGGTATAAATCAGGTTTCGTCAGCCTATTCATCAAAATAAGAAGCTAAAAAAATTAAATTACAAATTATTTTTCGAACGACCCTCAGGTAAAGAAAAGAGCGACACATACTGAAAAACTTGCTCTAAGAATAAATATTTCAAGGCTACTTCACTCCTTCAACACCACCCCCTTCCCCGCATTTCTCTATCAACATAAATAAATAAATAAATAAATAAATAAATAAATAAATAAAGATACGCAAAAGCAACAACAACACCCTCAACCGATCAAAACTTCACAAAATGCCGATAGTAAAACACAGAAAACTGCACACACCCCCCACCCCCCCCCAAAAAAAAAGGAAAAAAAAGAAGAAGAAATAGAACAAAAAGAAACAAAAACAACAAAAAGAAACAAAGGAAACGAAACGAAAGCAGGCCAAACGAGAGGAAACGACAAACAAACTGTGGTCGAGTTTATGGTCAGAACATTTGAGAGCCTCTGTATCAAGACCTTCAGCCAATGTTCTGAAACACCAAACGGAAACAATGGGATTCGTCACACGTCCCGGTATAAAGAAGGCTCATTAGTAGCACTAAACCCTAGTATTTCCCTTACGTCTGGTGACTGGTGGTCAATAACAGAATCCCCGAGTCATGCTTCTTGGTTACTAACCTTGTACCAATAAGCAAGCATCCGGGCACCATAGACATAGTAATTGGAAGCTCTTACCGCGAGAGTTTTCTTTTGAGCTTTGTAATGGCTCTGCCTCGTCTCTTCTACTTTGCCGGAAAGGTTTCAAGAAATTCGTATCGACACCGACTACTTTGTGTGGCACAGAACAATGATATTCTTGAAAATTGTAGCATCTATTAACTGACATATATTTCTTGGTAATAATGTACATGTACCTAGTTCCTTTAGACAAAGACTCACATATTGCAATAATCGTCTACCACTACTACTACTGCTGTTGTTGCTGCTGCTGCCGATACTACTACTACTACTACTACTACTACTACTACTACTACTACTACTACTACTACTACTACTACTACTACTACTACTACTACTACTACTACT
>NW_004797770.1:121041-125817 GCF_000002075.1 Aplysia californica | reverse complement strand
AATGTACACAAAGCGCCCTCGGTATAGTCTCAAGGTTGCTTGGTCAGACTCGGTGTGCTTCACTCGCATGTGAAAGTTGGTAAATATACTTCTCCACTCCCCCCCACCTCTTTGTTCAAACGAATACGGTCAAATTATTAGATCTAGTGCCAACTATTTCTAGATCTAGATCTAGTAGTCAAACCTAACTGAAACACTTGGGCGATGGCTTCAGGGCATAAGGAAGGCCAAGAAAAGAAAAAGACGGATCGATGGAGTCAAAGAGATCTTCCACAGGAACAATAATCATTTATGTAGATTCAAATTTTAAGGGGAGGAGGAGAGAGAGAGAGAGAGAGAGAGAGGGGGGAGGGGGGATAGGGAGAGAGTGATAAAGAGAAAGAAAGGAACTACTGGCAATGGCAAGAAGAGGATGCAGTATTTACCTCTGTTATGCTGAGACTGGCCATGTCAAGATCACTTGTCTCGTTTTCGCTGATCGTGGCGTCACTGACTCTCCTGCTAAAAGACTTGCCGGTGCCGGTTGGCCGAGGACCCAGTTCCTCCAGGGACAACGAGATTTCGTCCAGGCGGCACCTGCTGGAGCAACTGGACACAGTGTCTAGGTCAAGACTTCGACGCCTGGGGCCGCTGGGGGAACAGCATCCTCTGTGAGACGTGCCTTTCAGAGATTCAAGCGCCTCGCGATGCCGACTTGAACCACTGGACATAAGTGAGGCAGAAGCAGATGACAACATTTTGTTTCCAAACGCCTCACGTTTGGAGGAGGAAGAGGGTGAGGGCGAAGATGACACTAAGTTACAGCAGGGTGAGGGGGAGGAGGAGGAGGGGGAGGACAAGGAGGAGGAGGAGGGAATAGGGCAGGTGGAAGATGTGGACGACGTTGTGTGAAAGTAGGAGGAGGAGGGCGAAGTGGAACAGCACGATGTGATGACTGTGTTGTCGGTGCTGCTGTGGTTGTTGCCGCTGCAGCAGCTGAGCCTGCTCTCGTGGAAGGTTCTCCCGCTGTCGTGAGGTCTGTACGGGTGTGTGTCGGATAGGGATACGCCAAAGAGGCCTCCGAAAGGATAGCCTGTCTTTGAGCTCTCGTTTTCGGACTGGCCTAGCGTGTCAGAGGAGCCATTTAAGGCATTGAGGTGCATTGTTCCCATAAAGCATTCTTCTCTCGCTCGACGAACGACCACGCTGGAAACGAACATGGTGAATGCTTGTACTTGTTGCTGGTGATGTCAGCCACTTTTGCTTAGGGTCTCTGGAATGACGTCTTTCAGCTTCTGAGACAACGGAATCTCTGTGGAATATAAACGGCAGACATGAGTTTAAAGGATTTGCTCTTCAGTTGGTTTAAACACAAACAGTAAGACGACACTGTCTGAAATGTAAGCTCTTTGATTATAATATTGAACTTTTGTAGTAATTCTATGCCCTCCAGGACACGAGCAAGTAGACTATTCTTTAGTCAGACTGCTTTGTCTGTATTCAGAACTCTAGTCTGACAGAACAAAACATTACACGAGAGTCGAGAATAATTCATAACACTACGAGACAAATATTGACTTTTCAAGAAAAGGTCATAACCCTAATCAATAACGCTACATAGTCTCTTCGTCGATGAGGACAAAAGAAAACAAATCGTGACTAGAAACACAATGCATGAGCAAAGCTTTGTCTTTGAAACAATATTGTAGTCGTAAAGACGTAAAGGGCGGAGTTTGTTTCCAATTACAGTAATGGTTTTCAAATCGAAAAGAAATTCCCATTAAAAGAGAGCGTGGGCTGGCTAACTCCTGCCCAGCTAGACTCATTACGCACTGAGTCCTACACTGTCTTCTGGTTTTCATTTCCTGTTTATCACTCCGCCGTCGTTTTCACTGGAGAACAGACTGTGACGTCACAAGTTGAGACAATCATAATACGGAGCTATTATGGGACGCAAGTATCCAGCCGGTCGCTAAATGTTTGTCTTCCACACCCCCCTCCCACCCCTCCCCTACACATGGTTTCCTTTATCGTTCCTTGTTCGCCCCAGTTCCTCCATCCAATCATTCAATCTTTCTTTTTTCGCGCCATGTCTTCGTACTCAAAGACATGTTAAGCTTTGAAAGACGCCGCCATTAATAAACAGTATTGCAACTGATACTTGAAAGAAATATCCTCACTTTCCGACTGGTGTCATGCATTTCAAAGAATATAAGTCTAATAGATTGGAGAAAATGTTATACCTGAAGATGCCTTATAGAGGAAATAGATTCGAAATGGGGTGAAAGAATAACATTTTATGTTATTTCAATTATAAATAGAATATGAAAAACGGGAAGAGTGTGAGATGAAATAAAGCCTTAAAGAGACAAACAGATCAAAGAAGCACTGAAAGACTGTAAATGAAAAAATCCTTAACAGTGATAATTACACTAAGAAGTATCTAGTGTCTTTGATTAAGAAGAAACGAGATCAACATACAGACGAACAAACACGAAGACTGGTAGACAAAGGCTGAACGATCAACGAGAAGAGAGTAATAGTGCTATCAGCTTCTCAAGGAGCAAGATAATAACTCTGCGTCTGGTGGAACTACGTCATATCCCAAGTCAGTGGCATCCTGTTGGCACTTTTGGTGACGTCACTGGATGCGCGGGCGTAGAGCGTGGGCCAGGAATAGCCTCTTGGCCGGAAGCGGTCAGTGATTAGTGAAAACTGGCAGGAAAAGGAGATTTGGTGCCCTTCGACGACGTGCGAACTCTGAATGACTGAGGGCCGTTCTGCTTTCGTTTGTTCCCGTAGGAAATTACCTCACTGTCTCTTGTACGGTGTGGGATCTGTTTGGTAACTTACCCCCTCCCACAACATGTGTCTAACGACTGTCCAAAAATGAGAGAGATATTTTCTTTCCCTTTCTTCTGCTTTACTATATGAACCTTGCTTGACACTTTCTTGCTAATTGGACAGCTGGGTATTATAAATTTGTGTAAATGCTGCAACTGTGCTTGTTTTGTTACGACATATATAAAGTAATACTATGCATTCACATCAGATCACGATTTCATATCAAATATTATTATAGACATATTTTGGACGTCACAGCCCTATTTGTACTACGGAAATACAGTTTAGCGCACGGACTAATCACAACATAATTTCTGACATGATAAATGCCCCAATCAGCAAAAGTTATTGTTTCCCTATTTCGAAAGAAAACAGTTTACTCATTCCTGGTCTTATTCTCTATCCAGTATTTGCTCTTATCACACCGGATAATAATAAATCCCCAGGAAAACACACATCTCACTACACACATCTCATAGCCAGACATGGAAAAAGGGCTGACGTGTTCTATTTGTTCATTGTTCCTTTTTAAATGTAAGTTGTTTATGCCCCCATCGATATCTTTACATCCTTCGGAATGTGGGCTTCGACCCTGTCTGTCAACACCAACGCGGACACAGGCACACAAGGATACAACGTCCCAGCACAAAGACAGAGAAACCCAATAAGCATTTCCCCCACAAGGAGAAGGTTCTAGAATCTTCTGCGATCCAGCGAAATAGCTAACACAGAATGAGACTGGTGTATTCATTAGTCTCTACATGTCCTGTAGACCAAAAAGCAAACAAACAAAACAAATTTGAAAAGTTGTTTTTGTATCAGTGCGTAAGTGTGTGTGTGTGTGTGTGTGTGTGTGTGTGTGTGTGTGTGTGTGTGTGTGTGTGTGTGTTGTTTTTGTCTGCTGTACCCCCCCCCCCAAAAAAAAAGCCGCACTCGTCCGGTCTACTCGTCAACTTCCACGCACTCCTCTTCTTTCAATACCAGCTCAAATTTCTTACGTCATCTTTGTCTTCCGCCCCGCACAGTTGTATCATACATGCGTCTTTCAAGACGCAAAGGCCATACAATTTCCTACCATGGTTTTTTAAAAATCCGTTTCGACACCAGAACATTTATCTTCTTTACTTAGTGATAATGCCATCTCTATTTTCTCTTAGTGATAATGCCATCTCTATTTTCTCTTAGTGATAATGCCATCTCTATTTTCTAACTTTGTTTTTTTCCTCTGTAGACTCCGTTCTTTGCTAAAAGCTGCTTTAGTGAAAAAGCTCCACGCAGCCACTAAACCTAGGCGAGATTAGACTTTTTTGCTCTTGAGTTGGATTGATTTTCTTCTCCGAAGCGGCTTCTTTGGGTAGACGAATCGATCGTTAACGTCACATTTAAAGCATAAACACACTGCTCAAACGACCTTGAAGACGAAACTGAAAGATATCGTTTTAAGACAAGAATTTTCGAAGCAAAACATCTTGACGTAAATATTGATCGAGAGATATAAATTCTGATCCTTAAATAGTAAAGTTCAGAACAATACTTAATGGAATCATTTTCAGACTGAAAATGAAAACCTCTGTTGGTGTAAAGAAAACACTTCACACTGAGAAGAGTGTGATCAGATTGCCACCTGAGGGGGTAAAATGGCACGGTCGGGTCGATACAGCTGATCATCAATGTGCTATTATCTCGACATCAAAGACCGCTTATCGTTCCTGAGAAGTAAGGCCCTGGGAACGCAATGGAATTGCAAAGAACTCTAAAAAGTAGAAATATGATCTCCTGCCAATTAAGGAGAGAGGGCCTAAAAAGAAAACGTTTAGAAGTATGCGGAGACCATGTAAGTTTTAGGGACTGAAGTATGGTTCTCGATCAATCTGAGGGAAAAATTGCCCCTTATTTAAAAAAAATATGAAGAGAAAAGCAATCGAAAACCACCCCCCCAAAAAAACACAAACC
>NW_004797770.1:119076-120277 GCF_000002075.1 Aplysia californica | reverse complement strand
TTTGCTAGGCTCTACACAGCAACACAACTTTTTTTTGGGTAAACAATCGAGATGACACAGGTGTGCGCATTTGAACGAATCAGTCTCTCTTTACACAGCTCATAATATGCAGGCATTTCCGGCACTACTTGTGACTTCTCTTTATACATTACTTGCCCAGTGCCTGTAATTATCTACAAAAAACCTCGTGTTTGCTATAACGAACACTCGGATTCAACGAGATTTTAGGTCAGGTCCGGCGACCTCATGGAATCCCAGTTCCACTCTACATCAAACTGCAAATGGTTTTCTACTAAAAAAAATCAGTGTTAGATCTATTCGTTTGTTGCTTGATTTGAAAAAAAAGAAAATTACTGATGTTGTAGTTGTTGTTGGTGGTGTTTTTTATTTTGTTTATGTCTGTCAGAAAGTCTTGTTTCTTGTTTTCGTGCCACGTAGACTAAAAATAAATGGTTATGTTCTAGACGAAATTGTTTGTTACAGTTGCAATAATAGAATGGTAAAACCCTTCTGGACCAACATTCAAAGAAAACATTTGACCTAGTTATTATTCCTGAGTATTTCACCAGCTCTCACAAAATAGCTAGTTGCGAGGAAACCCTGTCCTCTTCCGATAAAAATAAATTTATCCTATAATTTTTTAAAAAAGGTAATCCATCATAGGCCCCTTCTTATGTTAGTGGGTGTGCGTAGAAATACCTGCCTCTTCTGCGGGCGGCAAATTTTCTTATAATTTTTCTACCTTGACACATGTATTATTACATCGCGTTTTACATCAAGGCTCGATACCGTTTAAGAAAACGCGGAGGATTGCATTCCTTTCTGAAGGATTTGTCTATTCTTCGCGTTTGTGCATCTGTTAATACTTCGACGAACTCCCAAAGGACCAAGCATTTCTCCTCTATTCTATACAGTAATTTATAACCACATGTTTCTCTATGGTTTAAATGTTTTATCAAAACACCAATAAATTGTTTATGATTTATAAAGACGTTAATCTTTTAAAGGCTATAAATATCGACAATGTGTTAAGAAGTAAATCAAAGCATTTGCGCGAATTGGAAAAGATTAGCGACTTGTTGAAAGGGTAAACAAGATTGCAAACACACAAACTCAAGCACACTTTTTAAATAATACATGTACTTTCCTTTCCTGATTCTCTCCTCCCCCACCCCCATGTCTCTCTCTCTCTCTCTCTCTC
>NW_004797770.1:111600-118976 GCF_000002075.1 Aplysia californica | reverse complement strand
TTTTTGTTTTTTTTCATTGTTCCTCTGGATTCTAACGCTGCATAAATTGTAGAATCATATGCTTATGTAAAATATTACTCCTATTTTGTTTATGTCATGTAGCCAAGCAAAATGCACTAAGACAAGATGGGAAAGAAGGTGAAAAAAGCACATATGTATACATACCTGCACACACACACACACACACACACACACACACACACACACTCAGACACTTACACACACACACACATACACACACACACACATACACACACACACACACACACACACATACACACACACACACACACACACACACACACACACACACTAGTTAACAAGGTAGTGTTGTACCCTTGACCCTGAGACTGCCAGCATCCCACCATTAATTTCTCCATCCTTTTTTCGTCTTTCAGGATAACAATATTGATTGTGTCCCTCACTAGATATTTGCCTTGCTTCGCTGCTAAGGGACCCACTTCCTCGTAATCAGTTATAATTGGGTCGATCAGCGCTGAGGTTGGTCTCCAGATCGAGACCGACTGGAGTAAAAAATGTAGATCTATACGTCTTCAGATCCTCCGTATGTGCTGCACCAAAACGTCACTATTTTTAGTCTTTGATAAGAAGCATCCAATTACGGTTTACAGGAGTATTCTGATCAATAAAATTTTAGGTCTCGCGTTATCATTCAATTTAATGATTCTGCAGGTTCTTTTAAAAAAAAACATTGTACTACATGTATGTAAATCTACGAAATTTGCTTGGCATGCGTGAAACAGACAAATTATAATTATTACAAACTCATACCCGTATGTGATTCAGATAGAGATGGAAAAAAGAGAAGAAAAAAATATGAATAGACAAAAAGAAGACAGCCAGACACACTTTGATTTGAAAAAAAATCGTCTCTCAGTGCGTACTTCATAGCCATTTTCCGTGGTATGCCGTAATTTTAATGTCAAGGAAATACGAGAGTAATAGTAAAGTAAAAGCATACTAAACGTAGACTTTTGACATCGCTAAGAAGCCTAATTATCGTTTACGTAATCAGTTACAAAAGTAAAAGTAAGGTGAATCAAATAGATTTCAAATAAATGTTATATTATTACCAACTCACAAAACAAATAACACTATACCAGCAAGGAATTTATTGATGAGCAAGATATATAGACTTTTCCAAGCACCCAATTGAAGTCTCGCAAGCGTATCCAAAAGTCCACCCTAAACCTGACAAAAAGCAAAGGTGACTTACGCCAGTTCAGATGAGACTGCCGAGATAAAATCAAGCTTGATAATAATTGTGAGATGACCCTCACCGCTCGGAGGCATCTGTTGTTGTGAACTCCCACGCCTGGCCACCGTGGTTCCCGCCCACAGCAACACCTGACGCTCCCCAGGGGCCGGCCACACACGTAGCTCGGTGTGCAAAACAACCAGACACGACTAGCACTAAAACTTGAGGCCATGATAATAATAATAATAATAATAATAATAATGATATATAGAAGTTCATCGGTCGCCCGATGTTTGATAGACGTTGCATAGTATTGCAGCCATTGGAAGTAAAATTTATAGCCTACCAATATGACGTAGATCGATTAGATCAGTGCTTGCTAACGTTTTATCGCCAACGCCCACTTTTTGCCTCCTATAAGAGGCTAAAATATCCGTACTGTCCACCAACATGTATTTCCAAAAGGGGAATTAACTGCCACAATATAAAAACTTACGTTTCCGAAAAAGGGCTAAACAGAAAAGGCTAGCATGCAGCAGAAGCAGCACACGATAAAGAAAGTGGAGCCCAGAATGACAAGTTTCTAACATTTTCTGAAACAACTACATACAACGTACAATGTACTTTTCTTTATTAGTTGCCAACTTCGACAGAATTGATGTTGCTTAGGCAGTACGTCGAGACCGTGAGCTTAATGAACATTATTATCTCAAAAGCGATATATTTTGTATTACGAAATGTCATCATAAAATGACAAAAAGTCTGAAATGTTCATTTTATCAGAGCTCCGGAATATGAAACTTTATTCTTAGCAATGCTTAAATGAAATTATTTAAAACTCATATTGGTGCAGTTGTTAAAACAATGACACTGTATCTCGAAAGCAGTTAGGTTCGATCCTCGTAAAATCCAACATTATCTTCAAAAGGAAGTAGCCACTGAACCTCTTTGATAGAATCTTCATATTATTATCGTTGACAATTGTTTTTAAAATGTCCAAATCAAATATACAACAATGAGATATTTCAACAAGATTTTGAAAGTAAAATACAACGAGTTTTTGTACTGAAGAGAACATTTTTTTAAAAAGTAAGTGAAAGATCAGGTCCCATTCTGAATACAACTACTTAATAAAACCTGAGGGTATTTCGAGGACAATGCATCCTGGGTACCAACACTGCCCTTTTTAAACCACCTTCACACACACACACACACACACACACACACACACACACACACACACACACACACACACACACACACACACAAACACACATCTCGCACAACGACTAGCAAACACGCACGAGCCTGCACACAAACACGAACACTATAGCATACGCGTGCACACACATTCCCACAGACACATAGACACATGCACATCCACACGCATACACACAAACAAAAAGACACAGTTACAAATAGACAGATAACTAAATACTCCCTCAACACGCAAACACTAATACTCATACATACGCACTCGCAAACACGCACACGCGCACACACGCACACACACACAAACACATTAACAAGAAAGTGTTGGTTTCAATATTCTCTATGATTTTAAAAAAAATCTAATTTCAACTTTAGATGACACTTTAGAAACAAATTAAAGTGTCAGTTTTAATAGCAGTACACTGCTATATAATGCAAGTCAAAGGACTTCATAATGAGTAAAAAAAAAAAATACCAAAAAGAAAGAAAAACAGCCTAAAGTATTAATTAACGACATTTGATTAAAACGAACATCTTTTGTCCCAGGGCTGTTGAGGTAACAAAGAGTGACATGACATGCTAGTCAAGTATCCTATATCCATGAAGCACATGTCTGCAGCCAACACTCGGGTTGTCTGGGGGGTGGGATTTTTTTCCCCAAGTTCATATAGATTAGAATTTTTCACGGTATGTATGTTCACATTGACATATTATTTACCCTTACTATTTGTTATAACATTTTCTAGTAAATATAGTCTCAGACCCAAAGAGACTTTAATAATGTCCATCAAAATGTTTCAAAAACTCGAAAAGTAATAGTTTCGAAACAAAATACCCTTACAACCTCTTTCTTGTTGTTCTTCTTAAAACAAAACTCATGCGGAACTTCTGTTTTTTATTTGTTGTTTTTGTTTTGCTTGCTTTGGGTCTTTTGGGTTTTTTTGTTTTGTTTTGTTTTATTTACATTGCTGGTTACATCCCAACCAGGATCCGGAAACACTGTATACCACGCCAGCCCCCCCTCCCCCCTCCCCCCCATTCTGTCCACCCCACCCCCACATTCCTCTCTCTATTCTTTTTGCCTTCCCAGCTCAATCAGCTTCAGAAATCGATACCATGAGCACCATGCATCTCTCTTTTATATTTTTGTTATTTGGGATAGCAAGACGAATGCGTGGACCGGATTTTGTTAGGGGTATGTACACAGTGACAAGTACAAGACGTAGTGTGAAATTACACACTCCCATTACGTTGTGTTTAGTCAGAAAACAGTTTGCTAATCAAGAGGAATGGCCTAAAAAATGTCACGTCTTTTGGACAAAAGAAAACGGACAAGGAAGTAGCCTAGTGCAATATCCAAGCGCTCCAAAGTGCTAAGAATATTAGCCAAATGAAATCGATATCTCACTGCGTACAAAAGGTCAATACGTCCAAAGTGATTCTCCTCTACAAACTGCTCAGAAAAGTGTTACATTCTGGCCAAAAGGAAGCTAATGAAGCTTAACTGGCACGGTAAAAGGGTTGGAGGGAAGGGGGAGAGGGTGGAGAAAAGTAAACATTCCTTAAAACCAGTTCACCGACACTCATCTATATCCGGAGTAATGGCAGGTTTATTCATTTGTTACAATCTTTAAATGATCGATTTGGGGTTATTCTTCTTTTGTTTCGACCTCTATTGTTCGTCTGGTAGCTGGGCGCGGCCACATCCCGCTTGCTGTTAGGATCACGGAAGTCATTTGTCTCACGATCCCACAAAATCTTGGTAAACGTTTCGGACGAGAACTTTGCTGGTTTCTCCATACGGGAGCAATTAGCTAAACTGCTGGAGAGTGGCTGGAGAGTGGTACTTTTTGGTGTATGCATTGCTCAGGGGGACGTTTTTATAACCCGATGTCTTGCTCGAGTGAGCTTTTAGATGGTTTATTGTTGCCACCATTTTACAGTGGGGGCCTGTTCACATTTTATATCATTTTGACCCCCCCTCCCCCCCATTAAATTTGCTCTTATTGACCCTACTGAAAAGTGGCATTGTATGAAGCAGAAAATGATGCTTAACCCTTTCTGTGACAATTTTAACCATCTTGGAATAACTGATCCAGTGAAAACTTTTAAGGTCGTCAAAACTGAAGTTGCGTTTCGTTTAACAACTCGTTTGGCTTTTAACATTTTTAGCCTTCAGTTTTTACTCCAAATAGGAGTCAGTTCGAAGCACAAATGAATTTTGGACAAGACTTTTAGCACAGAAGGGGAACAATGCCATTTTCCCCATTACGGTCTTAGCGCTCTCGGGGTACGCTAATATGTAGGGGCTGGCCATGAAAGAGTGAAGTCCTCAATACGGGTTTTGCTAAGTGAAAGGGAGGCGAAGGGGGGGGGGGGGGCTTGTAAGACCGGTTTCAGAAAGTTTAGCAAATGAGAACAAATGCCTTGAAAAGGAGGAGTGGGTACAGTCTCCAATCTTTGTTGGGTTACCACATGTGAGTGGCCGTACCACAGGCGAATTTGGAGACAACAAAAAATACAGTAAAAAGGGAATTTGAGCTCCTCATTCTTGAAATAAGCTGAAACCATGACTGAAGTCCCTGCGACTCACATGTGGTCACCCAACAAAGAGCAGAGACTGTAAACACTCCTTCTTTTCATGCCATTTGTACTCATTGTCTAAAGTGTCTTAAACCAGTCGTATAAATCCCGCAACCCCCACCCGCCCCACTTATTCACTCCACTTTCGACCCGGAATTCCTGAGAAAAAAAACATTAACTACAACGTTCTGACGTCAACTTAAGCGATTCTTTTCAAAGCTGACCAAATAGGGTTTATTCAACTTACTGTGGACTCGCAAGTAGTACTGTTTCGGGGTGGGGTGGGGGGTGAGGGGGGTACTGTTTTTGGAGAACAATACTAGTGTTGTTCAGAGAGCAGGCACAACCATAACTCGCAACACCTTTTGACAGACATGCTAACCTGTCTTAATTTCGGGTTTGGAATTTTTGAAATTGCAAACTTCGGAGCATTAACGAAAGGAATGTCATCTCCGAACACACTCACCCAAACTGTATGACACTATCTTAAATTTTACAACAACAAAACAACAACAACAACGAAATGAGCTCGCAATGGAACAGCAAAACTATCGATTGCCTCTTCTTCGACGCTTCCTCCTGCTTTATTCCCTTTCCTTTCATGTCTTCTATTCTTCACTGTTTTCGTCTCCCCCTCCTCCCAACCCTCTCCCTCCTTGCAGTCGAAATCGTTCTCTTGTTTCCCTTAAATCTTATTTTTGAAGTTGTTGCTGTGGTTGTTGTTATGTTGTTGTTCTTGTTGTTGTTGTTGTTTTTCTTCTTCTTCTTCTTCTTCTTCTTCTTCTTCTTCTTCTTCTTCTTCTTCTTCTCTTCTTTCCCTTCCTCTTCTTCTTTCCCTTCCGACTAATGAAAGTCACTTCAAACACATGCTCCACATCGCTCCATCTGTCTGCTAGTGATTACGGCCTTTCTAAGCCTTTGGGGAAAAAACACATAAAAAAGAAAATACCTATATTGATCGTCTTCATTTCTCTCCTTTAACAGCCTACTAGTTTTCTCCAACATTTTGGGGACTCAGAATTAAAAAAAAAGAGTTCTCTTTTATTACATGGTGAGCGAAAGACCTCCAAAAATAGAAAGACTATGTAAAATTTCTTAGAAGAGGCCCAGTAACCCAGAAGCTGAAAGATAACCATTCTAAAAATTATAGTAACTGAAGGGCAGATTTCTGCGTAAAATATCATACAGATATCATCGTGTGAACATCAAACCTCATTTATTCCCGCATTTGTAAGCATAATACGTGTATATAATGTTTGAGATGACGCTTGACATTATATTATTTCAGAGTTATTGATTTATATTGTGATGTATAATGTCAAATGTTGCGGTCCTCTCATTCAACGCTCTTTGTTTTAGGCTTGTGTGTCTACTTTCTCGTCTGAATACGTCAAACTAACAATATTATTCCCTATATTGGATGAGCAAGAGAATCCAGGTCTGTGATGGGGCAGTTAGACTATTCTTTGTTGCTCGCAAAGGACAAGAGTTGGATTCTTGAGTGGGGACGTTTAGTAGTAAGGATCTCCACATGTCCGTACGGACATTATAATATTATCCTATTGAAAACAGAGAAAAAAGCCGGGATATTTCGTTTCTAAATGATCTAAAAAAATTGTTTGTCACGATAGGAGCTGTAAACTTTTGAAATCTTTTAGTTTTAGTAAGAGTTTTACGACACTTGCAACACAATAAGGTCATATAAGTGCCGAAGATTAGAGGTATTGCAAGAGAATAACAAACATATAAAAGAAGATGAGATAAAGAGGACATTTGTTTAAATGGGAAAGAAGGAGAAAACAACATCAGAGCACCCGCCAACCCCCCTCTTTCTTGAAATCAGAGCAGCAATAAAAAAAAAAAAACACACCAAAAAAACAACAAACAATCAAAACAACACTCCCCACGTACATAACATCCTTTCTTCGCTGTTCATCAGTCTCCACCGTTGCACCGTGGCTAGGTACTGACAAAAGCCCGGGTTACCAACAACGATGAATTGCATCAGATTCGTCGTATGCGAGAAATGCCTGTTTTATCGAACTGTGTATTCTGTATACACATTCCGATCAAACATCCCGTTTTCCTTTTGATCGAGGAGATTCCTCGTGCGTTATGCAGTAGCCATGTTTCTTTGCAACGACAGCGATTTGCTTGTACTCCATTGTTTTTCGACCGCTCGATCCTTGCGGGCTGGCGCAGTGCTTTCTCAGGTATACAGAGGGCATCGAATGGAGAACGATTTTATCACGAGACGATTCAAATAAACTTTGAACTTGGAGACGGTAGATTGTCTGTGCATTTGTGTCTGCGGTGTGCGTATGTGTGTGTGTGTGTGTGTGTGTGTGTGTGTGTGTGTGTT
>NW_004797770.1:107078-109578 GCF_000002075.1 Aplysia californica | reverse complement strand
CGTTCTTAACAATCTGAATTATTAGCATTACTGTTAGGTCCATGCATAGCAACGAAAGCAATCAGGTCAGTCTGCTAACATCCATAATATTATTACCATTAAGTTTTTCCCACTATTCTAAGTGCACTCTTCCCAATTTTTCTGCCCTCGTAGATAATAAATAAGGTCAGTGTCTTCAAACTCGTTCATAACTCTATGTATACATTTGCTTTTATTTCTGTAGAGACGCAAATCAACAAAACAAAGGCTATCCGGTATAGCGTTGAACAGAAGTAAAAGCAGCTCTTAATGTTCTTATCTCATCTGACCCCGTATTATCATATATAATAATATTATTGGGGTTTGTTTGTTCTTTTGTTTTTTCGGGTGAGGGGGGGGGGGGGTACTTCTTCAATTTCACCTTACTCCATGTCAATTAACGTATTGTATTTAGAGATGAAATTTACTTACATAGGTAAACATTTGCACAGGGATCTCAAAAATAACTATGCTCGGCATTCTATCGACAGTGAAATATCCTGAAAATCTGTGATTGGCCGTAACGGGCTGTGCCGAAGCAGATTCCACCCCCAATGTCTAGTATGTGCTGTCAGCAACAGTGGAGGAGGATCACTTTTGGGTCTTAATCTCATTACTTATGATTGACTAAAACCCAAGCATCACCCCCACCTTCCCCTTTTCAAAATTAAAGTATTCAACTAAATATTTAAATCAATAGGTTCGTATTTTAATTTCAGGTTATGATTAAGGCGTGGCCCATGTGTGCAAGGAGATGTCTTCATAACTACACGTTTTAAGTTGTCATTATGCCAGAGTTGTTAGACTGTAATCATAAAGCCGGGCATCATTTCGCTGAGTCAGTACACATACACAAACATGAAATGAAAGGACATCCCCCTCCCCCAATAAAAAAAACCCAACAACAACAGCAACAAACAAACAAACAAACATACACACAAGCATTTCAAAGCCATATTTCCGAAGTCCTGTTTGAAAATGCCTTTAATACAAACTATGTCGTGGCCCATGGTCAGCGCGTGTTAAGATTTCTTTTAACGGGAGGGGGGGGGGGGGTAGTTTTATTGTAAATTTTCCTGTTTTAGGCCCTAACCGATACAATTTAGGTCGTTTTGAAGGCAGGCTTCGACTAGGCATGTCAGGGCCAACCCGCGTACAGTGACTGAGACATCTACGGGAATCGAATTCCCTTCTTCTGTGTACTGAGTACGACGGCAAACCACCTTCCCGCTACACCAAAGACACAGGTCTGGGTCAGTGTGAGCATCGAGAAAACTATTCAGTCCCACATAGTATAAACTAGAAAATATAAACGCTCATGAGTATGATTACCGCCATATTATCGTCCTACCCATCGTCGCCGTACCCTACGTGGTCTGCATCAAACGTAAAACAGAAATGTACTCACCTCAGAATCTGTTGAGGCACTGGAACAGGGAATAGCTATGGTCTGAGACTGAATCCCGTTTGCCTTGGGAATCTTTTCCTCAGAAGCCTCTGTGTGAGCAACACTCTCTGGGTTCTGTCGCCTCACAGAGCCTTGCTTTATTATCACCACAGCTCGGAATCGGAAAATGCGAACTTCTATGGAAACTGAAATGCTCATTGTATATAATTTTTCTAATGCTGAGTTTGTTGGATGGCTATAGTATTGTCCGAGCTGAGGTAAAAATACAAGGAGAATGAAAAATGAACTAGTTATAACGAAAATGTGCTCTCTCTCTCTCTCTGTCTCTGTCTCTCTCTCTCTCTGTCTCTCTCTCTGTCTCTCTCTCTCTCTCTGTCTCTCTCTCTCTCTCTCTCTCTCTCTCTCTCTCTCTCTCTCTCTTTCCTGATCTGCTTAGCTGCCCATAACTCAATTATATAATTATAGTTTTGTTAATAAACAAAAACTTATATATTATGCACATGCCAGTCTTGTTGATTTCAGATGTTCTTTTCACTCAAAAACATTGCGTTTTCTGTCCTCAGATATCAACATAACACATATTTGGTTGCCGAGCTCTCAAGAACCTCAAAAATAAGTAGAGCTGTCTTGAGATTTCGACTATCTTCAATGAAGAAAATTCCACTTTAACGACTCTGAGACTTTCGATTGAGCAATAAAATTGCCTTGGTGTCCCTTAGATTACCTTCTCTTAAAGAACAGAAATAATCAATCAGCAGAATAAAGTGACTGAAATAGTTCTGACTGGAAAGAATTCTAGAACATGACAGAACACAGTGGACGTTCTACGATTGCAAGGTGGTGATTTCTACGGATTTTTGTTGGCAATTGTGCGAATTTATCTACATGTACAATGTGGAATGTGAATTTTCTCCATTCAGTTCTTAGAGAATGAAAACAAGGTCATTGTACGATATTGGAGTACCGTTTCAGCTGACATGTGTCTATTATTAGGCTACAGGTAAAACAGAAATACAATATTGAGTTACTATTATGAGACTGTAGTAAATATTTTTGTTTGAGCTGCATTTCGTT
>NW_004797770.1:95048-106606 GCF_000002075.1 Aplysia californica | reverse complement strand
TATTTTTTTTAATTTTTTTTTTTGGGGGGGGGTTTATTCGCCTATACTCGTCTAATTTCTTCTTGTTATTTTTGTTTGTATTTTCCATGTTTGTTTATAAATCCCTCCGTAACTCACCTTTTGAATCTACTCAAACATAAGCAACAGTCTGGTTGAGGCCATCAACTGACTACACCTTCCAATATTCAATTTAGATTTAGCACTTTCCCACAAAGGAAGATTAATTTTTTAAGGAACGGTGCTAACAACCGCGGACATACCATGTGTACTATAACGTTTGCCAATGTGACTATGATTAAAGCAGGCAACCTATTAAGACTATTGAGACTTAAATGTAACTGGAAAATGTACCAAACGTTAGTAACAAAACAAAGTAGGTTCTGTTTCATTTGGGAACTGGGAAGGGGGTGGGGGTCATTGCACCTGATAAATGAATGAATGAATGAATGAATGAATGAATGAATGAATGAATGAATGAATGAATGAACTGAGTCGCGACACAACAGAACAAGGTTTTCGTGAATATTTTGAATATGGAATTATTAGTAATTTCTTTTAAAGCTTGTTCATAATTATGTCTTGGTTTTGATGCGAAAATAATCATTTATCTCGAGAAAATGACTACAATGTTTGTTTGTTTTAGTAGAGGTTTTACGGCGCTCGCAACTACATGCGGTCATATGAGCACCAGAAGATTTTAGGTGTTACAAAAGAGTAACCAACATAAAAAGAAGGAGGGGAGATAAAGACGATAGATGTTTGATAGAAAAGAAGAAGCAAACCACACCAGAGCACCGCCAAACACCCACTACAAAAGTCTGAATTCTTCCCAAACCCTTAGCATAAATGATCGATCATGATTAAATGAATAAATGAATACATGAAAAAAAATGAAAGGAATCTCTTTGTGAAAATTCTTATACAACGACGTAATGGATACACAAAAAACATACATTCTTTTCGTAAAGACAAGACCTTAATCCCAACACCCATCACCTTCCGTTGCCCGCCTCATCTTCCATCCCATTACCTCATCCTTTGCCTCCAGCCCACTCCCCCCGCCCTTCCCGGGTGGAGGAAAGCGACACACAAGGTTCTCAGTAACCGAGTGGTCAATGATATCAGGATTACAACTAATAACACCAAGCAATGTCAGTAACCAGGTGTTTAGGAAGGTGGTTTATGGCTGTGTCCTTGAGCGAGACAGCAAAACCCTGGAGTGCACGGGAGCTCTCGTGATCTAGAAGTTACGATGTTCGTCTCTCATTCAAAAAGACCCGGACTCGAAACCTGACAGGGACGGAAAGTTTTCTTCTCTAAAATTGTCTCCTTTCACCTCCTTCTCTGCTCTCTAACCATGTTCTGTCGTCTACGTTCGTCTTTTGGAGGTCTCGTATCATAATTGCGCACGTTAAAATTCCTTGGTGGCCCTTAAAACGGTAAGTGCAAGCTTCTTCCGCCATCCGAACAAAAATGAAAATGCTTCATGTATCCCGCATTCTATTATAACCGAATGTATCTGAGAGCGCAATAAAACACTTACCGAAATTTACAAAAAAAAAGAAAAGAAAAACAGCGCGCTGTTTGGCAGAAATCTCTGTCTGAGAATGATGTTGTTGTAGCCTTTTCATTGCTATAATATTGTACGTATACTGTGCAACCAAAATTTCATAACAGGTAGTGATGATAGTGGTCGGTATAATATTTTAAACTTATAATTTTCTATTCAAAAGTAGCAGGCAACTGTTAAATAACTTAACCAATTCCTGTAAAGTGCTTGCTATGTTTGGAGTGTAAAACTGGAATGAAGATGGAGTGCTTGGGGAACGAAAGTAACAAATATTAAGTACATGTAATAGTAATAGAAGTTGAGATTTAAGAAACTCCGTTCTTGTCTGGTATATTTAGAGATAAAATATAAAATTTTAACATTTTAGTGGACGCAAACATAATATTTTAAGAAATTAAGAGAGGTTACAATCTTTTCACAAATTTATCTTTCGAAGTTGTAAAAATCCCTACCGGATGATCACATAATAATAATAATAATAATAAATAGAATTTGTATAGCGCATATCCCCGCTCAACTGTAGGCTCTATGCGCTTTACACTATATCATTACCCCAGCAGACCACAGGACACTCCGAAACATTCTCAGCTTCCCGGGAAGCATACAGTGCAAGCAGCTGATTAAGCGCTCAAACACTAACAAACTGACAAGATCTTTCGCTGTCTATAGCCGGGTACCCATTCCCACCTGAGTGAAGTGAGGAAAATTCGTGTAAAGTGCCTTTCCCAAGGACACAATGTCGGGCCCCTGACGGGATTCGAACCCACGACCTTACGGTTGCGAGTCCGAGAGACTGACCACTAGGCCACCGACGCCACTACATAGAACGAAAGAAAATATTGGACTTCAGACAATACTCAAATGTGGGGGTAAAGAGAAGGTAAAAGATAAGGCCATGCACCATTGCACATCTTACTTTGGACGTTTTTCACTTTGTCTTTATAAATCTTGAACTTCTTACCCTTTAATACAGATTGTTAATGAGTCTAAAAGGATGATAATAAATAATATAGTTTATGACATTCATTTAAAGCTCAACCTGATTAAAGGATACCGGCTCTGGGCGTTTTACACAATGGGTACTAGATCTAGTAGCAACTCATAAACAGTACGGCATTGTGTTCTGACTCAAAATATAAATGGCGTTAGTAGCCTAGTTGTCCGGACACCGGACCTGTATTCTTGAGAATGAGGGTTCAGGGGTTCGAGCCTCAGTTCGGTGTGACGGTGTGTCAGTAGGACAGTCACTTTACATGAATTTCCTTTTTAACTCAATCGTTTTGAAGATGGAGGTTAAACTCGGAGGTACTGCCTATTAAATAACCGAATGGTGTTGAGAGGGGAATTAAACGTATATTATTATAATTTCACTATTTCACCATTTTCACCAAAACGTCTAGCTACAGCCTATTATCTCCTAATGTAAAAATGAATTCCCCCTCCCCCCCCCCAACCCCCCCCCCTTTCATTCGTTCTCCTTTTTCAGATTTCTCTTGTACATGCAGTTCCTTGTTCCTCGTTTATTCTCTCCGGAGTTCCCATCCGTCACCCCGACGCTCTCTATTCACTACCCAGCGTCTTTGACAGACTCCGAGGTCTGTAAGCACTGTGTGAGATGTGTTATGACACATCCATAGCGTGTGGTGATTGCTCTAGATCGAACTAACACCTCACGTAACGTTATGTTCCCCGGAAAGCCACAATTTAAAATAGCGTCCAGCACGCGAGCCCGTCTGGTGTGGGAGGGTGGTGGTAGCGAGGTCGATCTGGGATTATCGTGATGAAGGAGGCCTACTTCCTAGTTTACAATCAATAGCGACTTGGAGCTGATTCGCGTTTATTTACGTTGTTTTCGTAGTGCTCTGTTGCCCGCGTGTTTTAGAACGCTAGGAAATGTCTACTGGAACTCACAGAAATAATGCATATTATCGGAGTGGGGAAAGTGAGGTGGATTGATTTTTTTGATTTTTTTTTTTTTGGGGGGTAGCAGGAGGTGGGGGTTACTTTGTGGCGATTTTCGAGTATAATCAAACTCTGTATACAAATGCAGAACTCCCAGATCCCTTTGAAAAGCGTTTACCGATGTCTCCGCCAAATGGTGCTCATTTTCTCACTGGTTCTGGCTTTTTTAAAAGTGTATATTTTATGTATGAAAAATTGTTTCTTCATACTGTTTGTTTACAAAATAAATCACTTCCCAAAGCGCGCCTCCATTTCTTTTGAAGACATTTTGTTTCGTACATTGAATAGAAGAAGCACGCCTGTCTTACAGAACAATATTTTTCATAAAACAATTTTCTCCCGAAGCACAGATGGTGATATCGGAGGAAAGCATTTGGTTCACCAAGCAGCGAACGTCTTTATGCTATGGAAAATATATTTTCATCAAAAGCCCACAAAATAGTAAAAGATTATGATTTAATAGATTGCCTTCATATCGTGTCCTATCCTTACCTGGAGGCAAACATCACTTAATATTTTACAATTAATTTATTTCCATGATTACTTTTTAGGAATACGTCAGATTCGCGCTGTCTTTTGTGCAATCCTTCAAATGTGTTTGAATTTCCTTCTTTTCGGGATAAATAGATGGATACTTTTCGAGACTGACTGTGCAACCTATCACTCTGATATGAAATGAGTTGTGAACACAGAAGGAAGAAACTAAACAGCCCTGCGGATCTTTGCTATTTGTATTTCCTCCCTGGGCAGACAAAACTTTGTTTTGAAACTTTGTAAGTCTACAGAAACATTGACCCAAGCCACCCCTTTCTTTTATTATGTTAGCAAGTAACCAAGAGAAGGCTATTGCATGGGCTTTCGGAACATGGGGTTAGGACTAACCGTAAATGCCTCACATTGTCATACTATTATATTTTAGGACGTAATGATTTCTTCTAATTACCCCTTATGAAGAGGGCGAAGTAACAAATCACAATTATAGACATTCCTTTGTTACAAGTAAAACAATACTTGCTCTTTCGAATTTTAGAATAAGTTTTATATTCATGACTTCTGAATGTATCAGTACATGGCACCTTATGTTCGATGTGGCTGTGATTGGAAGAGGCGCCATTTAGATCCTATTTCTTTTTGGTTCTTTTTATTCATGTTATAATAATGTGCGTCTTGTCCTTTTACATCGCTGAATTACCATTATTGTGACGATGTTCTTCTCTTCAACTAAAGTAAAAAGAAAGGCAAAGGACTCAGGACCCATCCTTATCAGAGCGGGGTTTTCTCACGAGGATGCTATGACGGAACTGGAAAGGAGACACAGAAATAAATTATGCTCTGACAATCTGCTGACGCTACTCTATTGTTGAGATCAGCGACCAAATCAAAACACACAGATGTAGGTACCTGACTCTGGGGCAACAACACAGACGTACATATGTAAAGGCATCACTAAAAATCACAGAAAAAGAAACCATGACAATTATCCCCGAAACTATTGTTTGTGTGCTGCAAATGTTTATGTCACTTACGTCTTTTCATCGTAATGTCTAAAGCAAAGTGATAGACAACATTGATTTAGCCTCATTTACGGACAGAGAATGAAACAGATCTACCCTTTGTGACATTCAAGTTAAAAAAAACTATGTGGAATTCCCAACACAATAAATAATACAGGAATACGCTAATACGTAGACGTGTACCAAATCACAATAATACACACAGATAATGACAATTGCCAACATTTCCTGTTGTTCGGCGGGTAATTTTTTCATCTGTATAGGATTTTCCGGATATTGTAAATATATCGGGCCTACTATATTTCAAGTGGGACTGACCTTTCTGAGATATTGTAAATGATTACGTTTCACAATAGAGAAACAATACAGGATATACATGTAATCCTAGAATACGTATCATTTTATCTTCATGGTCCATTTTGTCGCTGTCGCTGTTGTTGCTGTTGTTGTTGGTTGCTGTTGTTGTTGTTGTTGTCGTTGTTGTTATTATTGTTGTTGTTGTTGCTGTTGTTGATGATGATGATGATCGATGATGCTTTTGTTGTTATTGTTGTTTGTTTATTTTTGCATGTCCATAATTTTTTTCATTTATATTTTTCTTCGTTGCGCACATGTGTTTGCTCCTTCATTATACATTTTACTTTTTGGTTGTAAACGGTTTTCGTTTCCCCAAGTATACTTTGCACTGTGAAGTCTTGTTTTCTCCCGAGATGGTCATTTGTTTTTCTTTGTGTTTTTCCCTTAATTTCAATTCGGATTCTTAAACGTAATATTCTGTAAAGGAAGTCTTTATTTTTATCTAAAAATATAAGTTCGAAATGTAAATCCAAAATCTAAATTGGTGAAAAAAAGACCAAAACAGACAGACGTAATAAAAATATTTCTGTTTGATGAAAGTACGTCTTTAAGAGTATTCTAACCTCCTGAATATATGACAAGACGTTATAAACCTGTTATATACACAGCAAACAAACCAGGAGACGCATCAAAATAAAAAGTCTAAAGACCTTATGTCCAGGTTTTTATCTCTTAATAGCATTACAGAGTACAGTCTGTAGCTTCAAGGTACTTTGGGTGTCTTTCGGCTTGGCTGGCGAGGCAAAGACTGTCACTTGAGAGAACAAGGCCGAAGGGAAGCAGGTGCTCGAAACACTGAGCTTGGTAGAGCCTTCGTGGAGATTTGGGGCTTTCCCTGGTTGAGAGTGCAAGCAGTTCTTTGTCAGTGGCGACGGTGATCCCTGCGACTTTTGAAGTGCACTCATGAACACACTCACTCTCTCTCCCTCACCCCCCCCCCACACACACACGCACACTCACTCACACACACACACACACACACACACACACACACACACACACATACATACACACACACACACACACACTCGCCTTGAGCGCGCAAACACCTACAAACCTGGACAGTCACGTCATACACCAATGCACAGACTTACTTTAGTTTACCTTTTCCTTTCTCTCGTATCCTTAGGATGTTGAGGGGAGGTGGATGTTTCGGTCCTGTGCTAGGTGTGTGGCGTCTATGATAGATATATGTAATGTTGTTCCAGGACCTTTTCAACCCCATCCAGCCAGGTCTTTCTTGGTCTTCCTCTTGATTTGAAGCTGGATTCTTGGTTGTTGTAAGCTGTAGCCGCTAGTTGTTTCTGGGGCATTCTGGTTAGATATCCAAACCTTTTTACTCTTTGACGCTCTATGAATTTTATTACTGTTGGTATTCCAGTTTGTAGACGTATGGTTTCGTTTCTTATGCGGTCTCTCTTGGTGACGTTGATGGTTTTGTTGAGACACCTCATTTTGCATGCATTGATTTTTTTTTCTTGTGCCTTGTTTAGAGACCATGTTTGGCACTGGTATGTTAATGCACAGACTACAGACTCATAGTATTATACGTTGAGACGATGTGACCATGGTGCCAAGTACATGTTCTACTTCAGTGCAACAGAAAAACACCTGCTGGGTGGGGATTGAGTCGAACGGGAAGGAGACAGTTTGGGGTCGTGATGAGGGGAGAGGGGGTGTAACCGGAGTCGAGAGATACTCGATCATAACCGACTGTGACTGGTCATAATACTCTGCAGGACAAACTACGTGTGAATCTCGTATTGGATGCACCCAGTCAGATCGCGCTAGGGTCTCAACAGAAGTTGGATGCCTTGGGGGTGCACAGGAAAATGGAGGGCCGTATTTTTTGGTAAGGATTTTAAGGCGCTCCCAATTACAAAAGGTCATATGTGCGCGCTGGACACAATAGACATGTTTAGTTTGGTAAGAATCAATTTTGAATTTTGCCAAGGTGGCGGCCGAAGCCTAAGGTTATCGATTTTAGGACTACCAAAGGATCTTTAACGTGCGCGTGCGCTACTTGCATAAGGGGCCTCTGGGAGTTGTTTTTTTCGCTCTTATCCAAGAAGGCTAGGTGTTAGATTTTACCTACCCTAAGATCAGGGGTATGGCTGAAAGACAGCAGTAAGAGGGAGCCAGGGAGTAGCAGTAGAAAGGCTGCAGAAAGAGTCAGGGGCCAAGGGGAGGAACCGAAAAAAAAGGAGGGTGGGGGGCCAGAAAGTGGAGACGAAAACAGATGACAGAGTATGGTTGGAGAGCAGGAAAGGAGATGAAAAGATAAACTTTTAGAGAAAAACATTTTCCGTCGTTGTCAGGTTTCGAACCCAGGACCTATTGAATGAGAGCCGAACACCGCGAAAGCCCTTTAGAGGGCCTCTAATTTGTGTCTTTTGGGATAAATGCTGAAAATACACCGATTGCGCAAGTATTACCATGAGGTGAGATTGTTGTCTGAAAGCGTGAGAAGAGGCAGTGGCTCAGCACCGCTCACGTTTTACTGTGACATGCTCACGTGTACGTGATTAATGGCTCATATTATTATGTTGCAAGGAAGAATGTCTTTCTGCCGGTCTACGAATCGTTTATTTGAAATATAATGACACTGTTTTTCCGGTACAGGAAATAGGACAAAAGGGACATAATATTTCAAGCATGAAGGGAAAAGATAGTGGTTCCTATTCGGATTAGAGTGTCAGTTTCTCAGAACGTAGAGGGGTTAAAAAGTTAATTAACAAAAGCAATGAATGCCAATACACCCGTCGTGTTTGGAAGTCGTGTAGAACAATAATTGCTTGAACATACATTTCTTCTTTATTCTATTCCTATGAGATCGGTTCGTGTACATTCACCCCCACTACCACCCCCTTCTTCTTTTTCTTCTTCTTCTTCTTCTTCTTCTTCTTCTTCTTCTTCTTCTCTCTCTCTCTCTCTCTCTCTCTCTCTCTCTCTCTCTCTCTCTTTCAGTTTCTGCCTCTCTCTCAGTCTCTCTCTCCTCTCACTCTCACTCTCTCTCTGCTCCTTTGCCTCTCTTCCTCTATCTCTCTCGTTCTTTCTTTCTCTCTCTCTCTCTCTCTCTCTCTCTCTCTCTCTCTCTCTATCTTTCCCTCTCTCTCTGTCTGTCGCTCTTTCTCTCTCTCTCTGTCTCTCTCCCTCTCTCTGTATATAATATACCAGTATATCATAGAAAGAAGTTCATAACATGCTAAGCTAATGGGTTGAAATAACCAGTAGGCATTAACTGACGCATCACGTTTGAATATCAATAGAGCATCTCTTTTCATGAGCTCATTAGTTCAAAACTCTTTGTAGATTTGATAAGTTATATTATGAGAGTCATAAACTCACAAACATACAAAGCAACATTTTTTTCATAATCGTTTAATGAGGACGAATCCTTGTTACGTAGATTATTCCATTCTCAAAATTCAAAAATGAGAAGAAAAGTAAAGCTGACAATAATGTACATATAACATCAAAAGCATTATTCGATCTCATGCTGGAATTTATCAAAAGACCGTTAGATCTATATAGATACATGTAAGTCCTAGCTGAAACTGATGGCCAAAATTGGGGTTATTTACCCGTTGTCATAGTTAAATATTTGAAGGCAAGCTTGTCAAAATCCGACCAAAGCCATAATAATTCTTAGTTGTTTTTTACGTGGGCGTCTACTGAAAGTACGTCACTGTTAGATTACTTTGATACCTGTATCCCGATACTGCGATATTGCGCCGAGCAGTCCCCTCGTCAGTCTAAAGGACAAAACGGCAAATGTATATAATTATGTATTTCCTACTGAACAATAGTCATTTGTTCTCTCCGCGCGGTGTTAACAACGGGTAAGCGTTTTTCGTTACCCCGAGCGCGGAGGTCTGACCTTACAGAACTTCATCGGTACAGAGAGTTGAGAAATCATTTTACAAACGATGTTAGTGATATTGGCCACGTGATCACTCGTGATAGTAAAGAACTTTACTTCTTCATTTATCTCTGTTACTGACGCTCATTCCCAAGGCTGTGCTAGCAAAAGCATTGTTGTATTTCTGTTAATACTTGATATCAGCAAAAGAAAAAAGAGCAGTAAAAATGTGTTATGGCTCATGTTAATTTTTTTTTTTTAAAAAAAATATGATATTTGAAACTTGGAAGAAAAGTTGTGGCTTAACCTTAGCCTACTGCATTGACTAAACATTACTTATTATAGGAATCATTTACGTCACTGGCATTAAATAGGCATAATGTGAAGTTGAGTTACTTTTCTTTAGGGTATTAGCCAATGAAATCATTTTGCGACCTAGAAAATTGTTCCGTTAGTTAGAGTCTAATCTAAGAAAAACAGACAGGAGAAACAAAGATGCACGAGGACACTAACAAACCAAAAGGCCAATATAACATTACTGTCAAACTTCATTTGATAAATTCTAAGGTTTATACTTTGCACTCTTTGAACAAGATGATATCGGTAGGAATAAACAATAATCGCACATTTTAGTTCTATTTAGACTCTAGAGAAGTTAGCCTTGACCCTTAGTTATTTAAAATGAAATCTCTCGGTATTTGTGAGTTTAAAATACATTATCGTTGCTTTCTTTCAGCAGTCGAATTGTGGCACTTGTATAATTTTAACAGTCGCAATGCCTGTCTCATCCAAAATGTGCGGTTTTCAGTTTCATCTGTTGCTTAAATTTAACTTCTGTTTTCAGTTCTGAAACATGATTAGTAGTCTTACCGCCGTCTAAACAGGCTGGGAGAAAGCTCAGAGAAATGAATGACAAAACCAGATGTAATTGTTCTGTCAAATACATTTTCACACCTTAGTCGACACTATCAGAACAATGAAGCAGGCTGTAGGCTGCCATCTTGTCGGTCCAGAGGTAACCCAGGCTAGAAAGAATGCCTCAACCCCTGAGACAGACAGAGGTACTATTATGATTATATAAGAATTATTAGACTTTCCCACTCGGGAATCTGACTTATGTCTTTCGTAGGCAAAGGCGATGAGCCGAAAGAACAGTTCTCTTTGAAGAAGAAGAGTATATATAGTCCTACAAAGCAAAACGCGGTAAGTTGACGAAGTTACCATTTTATTTTGAGCATGGACTTAACTGTGATAATGCTCTTCCTGATTCCAGAAAGTAATCCCCAAGTTCGTTATTTGGTTTTCACATTATACCCATTGTATTATTCTGAACAATACAAATGCAATATTCAACCATGTATTGGCAGTACACTCACGCCAACGTTAAAGTTCCCCTTTTTCCGTTACCAGTAAATGTATAACAAAATGTCCCATGAACTACAGTGTGACTGTTCTTGACATACTCTTTTTGTCCTTTTTAGATAATGAAGTAATAATAACAAAAGCAACAAACTTATAGTTTTTCAAAAAGGTATATAATTGGCAACAAACAGGCGTGATTGAAGATACGCACGAAACCCCAATCATAATAATATATTATTATAATAGGAATGACTGCAGTTTTTTTTAGAGAAAAAAAGTAGTCTACAGACAAAAATAGAAGTACAGGTAGTAAAGTTTTAATGTTTGGGTGGAGTAAGATCACCACGAGGAAACTACTGGTAGCCACTAGGTCGTGCCTGTTTCAGTTATTCAGTTATTGGTAATCGATCGACCATCTGACATTATGGTGTCCAGAATCCTCGTAGGCGATTTTGCTCCGTATCGGCTTATTGATCTTTCGTTTATTCCTGACCTCAAACATTCAGCAATCTCCACTGAACCATGGAAATAAATTCCCACCGAAATGACAACGGTTCTTTTTTTAAAATCAATACACCCTCAGTTTGTGCTAGAGGTCACGATTCCTTGCTATTAAACCTCGTAATTAAAGTTTATAGTCTTAAAGGTCCGTTTGTTCATGGTTCAGCTATTTTTAGACACCGCATTACAGGGTTTTTCAATTGGTTGATAAGATTATAACAGACACCTTTGTTCGTGAGGTAGAAGTATTTAACATTCGATCAGCGCAACCCAAGGATAAAGAGGGTGGGAGTAATTTTCCAGTCAAATTATGCTTTTCTCAGTCGATCGGTTCTGTTGCTTCTTACACAGTTGAGTGTCTGTTGACAGGAACACACACAGAGAGAGAGAGAGAGAGAGAGAGAGAGAGAGAGAGAGAGAGAGAGAGAGA
>NW_004797770.1:93704-94918 GCF_000002075.1 Aplysia californica | reverse complement strand
AGACAGACAGACAGACAGACAGACAGACAGACAGACAGACAGACAGACAGACAGAGAGATATAATGGGAGAGAGAGAGTGGGGGAAGGAGGAGACAGAAAGAGACAGAGAGAGAGAAAGGGTAGGGAGGGAGGGGGAGGGAGGGGGAGGGAGAGATCATTTCTACTAATTTTCTCCAGCTCTTTTCGAACATGGTCCATCTTATCTGTATTCGGTCTTTCTCACAATGTTTATATTTCCACATTCCTTTCTCAAGTGTCAGTCTTGGTTAGTTCTTTTTGTATTCCTAAGTCCGACTTGTCTTTTTTGTTTGTTTGTTTGTTCAAACCATTTGTTGTACACCAGTATTTGTGCTACTTGCAAACCAGTGTACTGTATGTTTATTTATCATTAACTTTATCCATAGCGAATATTTCTGTACTGCACCCCCCCCCTCTCTCTCTCTCTCTCTCTCTCTCTCTCTCTCTCTCTCTCTCTCTCTCTCTCTCTCTTTTGCTCTCTCTCCTCTCACACACACACTCTCTCTCTCTCTCTCTCTCTTTCTCTCTCTCTCTCTCGCTCTTCTCCCTCTCTGTCTTTGTCTCTCTTTCCTCTCACTCCTCTCTATATCTTCCTTTTTCATTCTCTCTCTCTCTCTCTCTCTCTCTTTCTTTCTCTCTCTCTCTCTCTCTCTCTCTCTCTCTCTTTCTCTCTCTCGCTCGCTCGCTCGTTCTCGCTCTCTCTCTCTCTCTCTCATGCCTAAGCTTTTATGTTTTTAATGGGGAATCATAGGGCTTTTCTGGCTTAAAAATAAAAACAACAACAATAGAGAACAAACTCCTTTTATTCACCGTAACGAACTCCTACGGGAGCGCATTCTGTGCACGATTCAAAATAGAGAATAATTCATGAGCTGTTATTCTTACAAAAACCTGGCCTGCTGAGAGTCACTGCGGACAACAACGGCAAAGGACTCTGGCTTGCCAGCGAGGAAAAAAACCGGCCAAAGTAACAGTTACCCTTGGACGTACGGTTCTTCGACTCAGCGTGGGGCCAGTTTTACAATCAGCTCGTCAAAATCGGATTACCGAGTCCCACTCGTGTCCTGTGGAGAAATATTGACTAGTGCACAGTCACTCTTTGACCTCAAAGCTCAGATCTCAGCGGCTACCACAGGAAGAGATGAAAAATAGACAGACTGGCTTCACTGTCAGTGGTATCCCCCTCCCCACCCCC
>NW_004797770.1:86655-88054 GCF_000002075.1 Aplysia californica | reverse complement strand
TTTTTATGCCCCCTCCTCTGAGTTCACGACTCTTCCTGCAGTTTTTCTACTGCTACTCCTTGGCTCCTTCTTACTGCTGTCTTTCAGCGACACCTCTGATCTTCGTATAGGTAAGATTTAACATCTAGCCTTCTCGGATATTGGCACAAAGCCTCGGAGGTCCGGTGTGCAAGTTGCACATGTTAAAAATCCCGGTGCAAAATTCAAAATTAATTCTTACCAAACTGAAAATGTTTAATGTGTCCTGCGCGCTCATATGAACTTATGCAGTTGCGAGTGCCATAAATCACTTACCAAAAAAGAAAATGTCTTGGTTAGTTTTCAGTCACCAGGAGCTTGGGAATTCTATTCGAGCCTACACGACTGTTTAACGTGACGGTAAACGAACCCAAATGTTCCTTTAAAGAAAGGTAAGCAAGGTTCTTTTCCAGAGCTGCATTATCATGATATGAATGATGGCATCTCGTTCCAGGTTTCTAATATTGCTTGCAAAGTATCTATCAATCATACGTCAGCCACGATTTGGGAATTGTATGTTTGCGAAAGGCACATACAGACGCGCACAATTAACTTTACAGACGTAGGATGTTCCCTTGTTATATTTGACCAACTTTGTGAACACAGAAAGCCTGAGATTCAGGTGTCACTTTGCGACCCCTCTCCCCTAACCTCGTAACTCGTTTTACGGCTTTCTGACACAGCATAAATATTTATTTTTACAGTGTGTAATCGTATTGGAATATCGATGAGAAAAGACGTAGGGGAAGACGAAATATGAACAGGAGTCAAACTAATTGACGTGAAATGGAGTCATGTCCCTACCCTAGGAGCTGACAGATCTCCCTGATCATTTCAGATTACCTCATGCGTTTCAAGAAAGTATTAGAGAAGGTTTGTCAGGCGCCATTATAATGAGGGTCTATTGTATTTCCAACGTGTGAAAAGAGAGAATTGACTGAAGTTGGAAAACGGGCGATCTAATCGTTCGTATTTTTTAAAAAGTGCCACATCTAAAATGGACTTAAGCATTTATGGTACGCAATTATTTTCTCTGCATGGATCCTTTAAAATAATTATCTCGTTATCTCGTCCCCCATTTGTTCAAGTTGTCTCAATAAGTTATTGACCTAAAAATGTCCGTTTCATTAGATAGAAACTGTTTTAGTTAGATATAATATTGTAGCGAAATTGTTATTCTAAAAATAACTGGAAACAAATAAACAAATTGATTAATTGCTTCACTGTAAGAAATATTTCTTAAGTTATACCACGGAAAATATTCTGGGCAAAAAATGCGCTGTTTGGCAAAAATTATCGATTTTGAACTCTATATCGGATTGGCTACTTCAACGTATTGGAAATAGATCTGACGTGTTACTTTTACCAACAGCACATTTTT
>NW_004797770.1:71060-78560 GCF_000002075.1 Aplysia californica | reverse complement strand
TTAGTGACGTGAATTTTGTACGAACGTGTCAAAATGAGCGCGGACGAAACGTTGGCAAATGGGGCCTACTTTATTTTTGTTTTCATTTCTTTTTTTTTTTTCTCGGGACAAGAATCAATATGAGGCTGTTGAGACTTTTGAAAATATAATGTGTGTGTGTGTGTGTGTGTGTGTGTGTGTGTGTGTGTGTGTGTGTGTGTGTGTGTGTGTGTGTGTGTGTGTGTGTGTGTGTGTGTGTGTGTTGATTTACTGGATTTTTGAAGAAGCAAACACCCTCCGTATCTGCCTGTACTGACCCCTGGGGCCACATATGTAATCCGTCAGTCAAGCGGAGGTAATTGGCTGTAAATTAGTTTTTGGCTCATGATAAACAGGTTTTATTTCTTTTTCGGCTTTTCTTTTTTTTTCTCTTTTTTTTCAAGAAATCTTACTAGGTCAATTTTAATAAAGTAAAAAGAATGTTCATAAATAACCCTTGATTTACTGAGGTAGTCAAAGACGAGTCTGATGAGGCTGTGGTACATTTTTCTCGAAGGACCCAAGGACAATTTAATTATTGTGAGCTGTTGTAACCTTGTCATCTGGGTTTTGCTCGAGACTAACTTGACAAGGATGGGTTGTTAGCTTTGAAAAGTTTTACGCTTCATTAAGCAATGTTTGAGTAAGAACTTTTCAATCAATTGATTTTATTATTTTTAAAAATACGTTAATCCATTTCATTTTATTGGAAGGAGGGTGGGATTAGGAGGGGAGAGGTGCTAATGGCAATTAACTGTCTTGTCAAAAAGAATGACTTGCACACCGAGAATTTTGGGTGAAATCCAGTCAAGAAATGAATTCTATACTTGTTTAATACAACTCAATGACAAAAGTGACTTCACGCACAAAGATCGCACCATGTAAGCCCCCTACCCCTACTCAAACATATCCAAACATGGCAGCATGCTTTCCAGTTTGGTAGGAGTCAAGGGTAGCAAAGCCACTCTCCATTCCCCAGATGTAATCTCTGACAGACAGCACACAAACAGAGATCACTGTGCAAATACAGCAGCAACCCCAGTTGAACGCGGTAAGACACAGCAGCAAGATGCAAAAAAAAAGGAAAAAACGCATAATGAAAAACAAAACAAAAACAGAAAATAAAAATAAAACTTTGTGGCTACGTGCCGTCAGACATACACGTACTGCACCAAATGTATGCTCCAGGAAACAGAGATTTTTTTGGTGTATTTTTTTATCCTGAATATTGGAAACACTCAGAAATCTGTCAGTCGAAAATAGCCTTTGAAGGAAGTCGAAGTAATCCGCGATGCTCAGGTTAAGTGGGGTGCTTAGGTGAACGAGAAAGTTTGAGAGCAGTCGCCATTGATTGATAACGATGATCGATGTTACATGAATCCGTGGAGTAGTGATGAATATGGTTTTTAATCGTTTGTGGTTCTGTATCAGCAAAACAGCACCATTCACAGCTGAAAGGGGCTATCAGGGCTTTTGATATAAGAGTGCAGCTCGTTTATAAAGGAGGAGATGGTAAATCACGTTTCAGCATCAGAGAACATTAATTTCATTTAAATAAAAAAAGGGGGCTCTCGTGGTTTAGAGGCTACGATTTTAGCCTCTCATTCAAAGGTACTGGGTTCGAATCCGGGTAGCAACCGAAACATTTTCTTCTCTAAAACTGTCTCCTTTCATCTCCTTTCCGGCTCTCTAGCAATGTTCTGTCGTTTGTTTTCGTCTCCTTTTTCTGCCCCCACCCCCTCACCTCCTTTACCCCCTCCTCTAGGCTCCTAACTCTTTCTGCAGCCTTTCTACTACTACTCCGTGGCTCCTTCTTTCTGCTGTCTTTCAGCCGCACCCCTGATCTTCTGGTAAGAAAGATCTACCCCTAGCCTTCTCAGACAAGGGCTAAAAATCTCGGTGGGCCCGTGTGCAAGTTGCGCCCATTAAAGATCCCTTGGTGGTCTAAAACCGATAAAAGTAGGCTTCGGCAGCCGCCCGGGCAATATTCTCAATTTCCAACAAACTGAAAAATCATCATCATCATTAGAGTGCCTGATTGTAAATGTGATATTACATTCCCATCGACCGAAATTCGAACACTTAGGAGACGGGTTCATCGATCCTGTCTGCCAGGGCTAATTTACACTGGGTAGGCCATAAAGCTTTCCCGCAAAAAGACATAAATACTCGATAAAGATACCGCCCTGGAATCGAACTAACGTTTTCTGATCAAAACAACGAAGACACCCTAAAGATTACATCACAGATCCAGGTATATTTTTTGTGTGGTTTTTTTGTTTTCGTTGTCTTTCTCGATAAATTAAACCATCTGCGGTGTCATTCGTGACAGGCAGGGTTGAAAACCGCCTTTTGAAATTATCTAAATTGGGTCGATTGTGGCGGTGAGAATAACACGTACTTTAAGAATTTCAAAAACTTTTGCCCTTTACGAAAACAAAAACAAAACCCCAAAACGATGTAGAAATCTGTCGGACGGACGATATTATAAAAAGAAAAATGGATTGGGACTGGGGCTGTCTGGTTTACGTAATGAGGAACACGTTGAAATAATAACATTCCCTTGGTGCTAAGAAAGAGGAATTCCAGTATACAAATGATTAAAGAAAAGTGAAGAAGTAGGAGCTAACAACATACCGCACTCTTTTCCAATCTTAATGTAAGAAGGGAAAGACAAATAGATGATGGACTATACGGTGCGTGAGAAGAAACGGTTAGCAAAAAGTTGGTGTGCAATGGGTTTATTGCATTTGTTGCTGTAAAGTTAGATAAAAAAGATTTGGAATTAAACTTAAACGCATAAGCAGGCAGTAAAAAAAGGGTATTATACACTATATTAATACAATTATGGGTAACATTTAAAGTGTCAGAATATTATTTATCATTCATCCAGCCACTGCCACTGAATCAATTTTGAGTAATATATCAAGAAAAAGAAAGAAAAACGATTCTCTTCATCATCAAAAGCACATTTTATTGAAGCACCAAAGTCAGCATCTTCCCATTAAGCTGTACTTAACAGAGGCGAAAAAGAAAACGCCCGTCCTTTAAGTCACGCGCCGTCGAAGTACAAAACAACGGGGTGCCCTTAAGAACCCAGCAACGTAGCTCACATAAAGTGTACATGGGGAACACTCCAGTGTCAATTGTTAAAGCAATGGTCTGAACACGTATATATAAGCAAGGAGAAAAACAAAGCTCAGGTAGAAAAGAAAACACTGCAGGAGGGCGTGGCAGTGGGAGGATAGTTGCTTTACAAAGCAAGGTGTGTGGTATTTTGCGGCGTAATAATTATTGAAGCCGTTCACGATACGCTAATGTCGTGAGTTGCTCCAACTGGTTGCGCTGTTGCCATGGTGTAAGTCGAAAGACTACTTCCTGAAGCTCAAGGTCTTTTTTGTTTTTGTATAGAATGTCTTGTGTAAATTGAACAACTAAAATAACCTACATTCATCAGGTCATAATAATCGCAGAGGTAGCCAAAGAACACAAAAATCTGCAAAGACTTTAATGTACCTTTCAAAATTTTCAGAACTTGTGTTCTTGATACAACTGGCGTCTGGCATGTTGCTCTTCTTCTGAATAGACGTCAGTTCGAATTTTAAAACACTGTTAATTGTTTTTTTCTTTTTTGACGTGAAAGGTTATACATTGCGCAAAATAATATGACTTTGAGTTTGAGAAAGGAGTTTGTGATCTCATGACAGGACGACACCGCAAAAGATTAAACAAATCCTTTTTGATATGTTGACCTCTTACTTTTGTGACGTTGATCTGGATTTAAAAAAAACTCCACCACCTTCAGGACATGACAATAAATTGCCTGACCCCCCCCCCCAAAAAAAAAAAAAAATAAATAAAAAAATAAAAAATAGTCACTTCCAGAATCACCGTTAACAGACTACTTGCATTTGAACCTTCAATATTATAGTGTGTTATAATACTTATTGTGTTGCTTTGGTTCTTACAACTAAAAGCCATGCTTATGAGGTTTTCTCCATTTCAAAGCTAAAATTTTAGCGCCATAAATTGCATGCCGCACATGGAAATCAAGTACAGAGTACAGAGTTCTCTGTGTGTGTGTTTGTGTTTGTGTGTGTGTGTGTGTGTGTATGTGTGTGTATGTGTGTGAAATTTGTAAAAGAATACGTGCGTGTATGAAATTACGAAAGAGAGAAATATTAAAAGTGAAAGAAGGCGAAATAGAGAAATAATTAGGACGAGGGGGGGGGGTATGAATAGCAATTTATTTTTTATAAAAGTCAGAGGGGAATGTGATTTTAGACTGAAAACATCAAAAATAGACATTCGAAAGGATTAATATCGACTTGTGATGGCATTTAGTCACAACTAACCAAGGCATCAGAAAGAAGTTTTCAATCTCCACAATACAAAAATATTATACTCTGTGAGGAATATGATAGAGTCTGCTCCGTTATGCAGAGCCTTTTATGCAGAACCTGGAACGTGGTTTCATTACTATGCTTAATCGATTTTGTTGCTTTACCCTTTTTAAAGTCTTTTTTCTTGCTTCTCTCATCGATAAGCCCTGCGCCGCCTCCTTCGTAAAATGCCTCAGAGTACTGCTCACATTCAAGTAGAAGATGGTATGATGTGGATACGAGTCTGAGTTTGAGTAATGAGTACCATATTATTGCCACGAAAAAGACTATTTATTGCTTATGGAAAGAGCAATACAGTGTTACAGAAATGTCAGACAGAAAGTTAGGAAGCCGAACCTATCAGCAGCTCTCTTCAATTAATTGCAGGAATGGGTTTAATGTCCTTATAAACTGTGTAGTGTCGTTAGGAGGCTGGATCTTCAATTTTAACATTCATCTTTTTACAGATGGTGCAACGAGAGTAGAGAGCCTTGAAAGTTCTCAATACAGCACAAGTTCAATGTATTTAGCGATTGTCATTCTCTACAATTTGGCAACGATTAATGGATTCTTGTTACCCTGCCGTATGTCTTCTTGCTGTGTAGTACAGTGAAGTTGTAAACCTGTTCAACATAGATCTAATCTATTTTGCTGTTACTCCATGGCACGTATTCCCCGAACTTTAATTTGAATGCATGTACACGTAGTAATCAAATAATCATATGATTAAGGTCTGCATTTAGCTTTAGTAACTTCATCATCAAATAAGAAAAGAAAATAGTTATTTCCAGTTAAAAACCATTTAGTCATTTGGAAGCATGAATAAACTGAGAAAAATACTGGTGTGTTCAATCAGGAAATGCCTGGCGCCCTCCTGAATTCAAAGCTTTAACTTTTAAGTTAAAAAAAGCAATAGCGAGAGCCGGGTACACACCCACTTAAATCACTCGTTCTTGACTCTGATCAAAAGCAATGATATGTAAAACAAGGAACTCGTGGAGACATTTGAGTAGGCATGGAATTTGGATACTTCCACAGGGAAACACTCTTTGGTATTCAATCAAACTTAAGCGCAATGATTATTTACACCCATATTTCATATTGTTAAATATACGGACTACAAACAATCTCAATGTAATTGGTTTTGATTGTGATTGAATATAGAAACACGCAAAAAAAATCATGACTAAGTGTTCTCTGAGTGCGTTTGAAAATGTGTCGTTCCTTTCTATTTCACTGTTCAAGCCCAACGCTGAAATTAAGGAAAGCATTAAGAAGGAAAAATTTTGTAAACGCAGTAAGCTACAAATTATAAACATTTTTGAATGATCGGAACAAAGCATTTGCAGTTAATTATACACGAGATTGTCTCAGTAAAAAAGCCATTATATTTGATTAATATTTAGTACGAACGAGCGGATTTTAATTTTCCTGAACAATCACTGACTATTTGCTAATGTTCAGCTTTTAAACTAAAAAGATTTTAATCACAACATTAACAGTTCAGTGTTACAGTAAATGACAGATGGTTGTAAGCAATGTTTCCACATACTATGACTGAAAATTTGGAAACGAGATGGCAAAAGCAGCTATACCGAAACGAAGCTAAGACGAAACCCAACACACTTCATCCACTCAAACTACATGGAAGCTGAAGACCACCGGAATAAAACAAGATTTTTGTCTATTGAGTCATTTACGTCAATGGATGTTGTGTGTGAATGTGAGTGTGTTTGTGAGTGTGTGTGTGTGTGTGCATGTATGTGTGAGTGTGTGTGTGTGTGTGCGTGTGTGTGTGTGTGTGTGTGTGTGTGTGTGTGTGTGTGTGTGTGTGTGTGTGTGCTTGTGTGTGTATGTGAGTGTGTATTGTTTTGTTTTGCATTTTTTGTTGTTGCTGTTGCTGTTTTGTGGATTGTTGGCAGATGTCACCAATTTTGTCAACACAATCCACCTTCCTGTTTCGTTTAGATGGGGTAATATGGGGATATGTGAATATACATTTCATGACCGACATCCGCAGTCCAGTTTCGATAACGTTGCATACTCATTGGTTTTTAGTATGAATGGACTGTTTGGAATGACTAGAGATATCACACACGGAAATGCCATCTTACAGTGCAAGGACAGTCAACTATATTATCCCTCGTTGTGACCTGAAACCGTCTCCAAGGGGGAGACGAACTCAGTGTGTACGAATCGCCTTCTACTATTAATAATTCATCCCGTTTTCACAGTCGAAGCAAGATCATTCAGGGATCCACATCGCTTCACCTCTATGTGGTTTTTCTCCCTCGTCCCGAGACAGACGTCAGCGCATTAATCGATGACGTAAGGCACATTTTTAAAAGGAGAGATGAAACGTTGTCTTATCACGTGACTTCATGTTCACCTTTGATCCGGCGGCGAATCCATTTGGGGAGTCTGAGAATAACACTTTTCAGCGCTACCATACTCTCTTTCCGAAAACGCACATTAAGGATGCTGTATATAAGCGGGTTGGCAGCGCTAGATAAAAAGTAGGATCGCAGACACAGCTGGTAGAGGAGTTGTTGAGAGTAGTCCATGGGCCGCTGGAAGCCCATTCCCAACAAGTAGATGACGTGGACTGTCAGGAAGGGGACGTAACCAAGTAGGAAGACGAAAGTAACCAGCCCCAGCATCCGAGTAGTTCTGCCAACGCGAGCTAGAACAGAGGTGCGATGGTGGTGACCAGCTTGGGATCTTGACGCCACGGAGACATTCTGGGAACTGCCAAATGACCTGTGCGTAGAAAGATAACGTTAGGGTTTAGATTCGTTTTTAGTGGGAGTATTTTCTGTCGTCATGGTCCCGTGATGACTAGAGATCCCCTCCTGGGAAAAGAATTAGTCGGTGCTGTCAGTTTAGTTAGAGCAGGAAGTCGAGACCATTTCTTAATCATATCGTTTTGTACCCCCAAGGTTGTATTCTTCACATTTTAGAATACTTCTAGTACGAATAAGATCTCTTTGAAACGTTCTGTATTTCTCCAAAAAAAATCATGATGACAGACTGCTATGCAAAGCGTACGGATGGGTTAACGATTAAATTTCCTCTTTGGAAAGTAGCGGCACAAAGCCCC
>NW_004797770.1:68133-69988 GCF_000002075.1 Aplysia californica | reverse complement strand
CCCCCAATACACAGAAAGAGACTTCGTCACCCACCTGTCTGAGGCGTTGCTAGCCGAGGAGCGCGGCGTGTAGTCCCTGTGGGCCACCTGCTCCCCCAGCCTGTTGCCGCCTCTGCGCCACACCACCCACACGATGCGCATGTAGAAGCCAGTGAGTAGAGCGAAACACAAAGTGAACACCCCGTACAGGCAGCCGTGGAACAGAATCGGGTAGATGGACCTTTGCATCTGAGGATTGATTGTTAGATATTTTTAGTAAGCATTTTAGAAAACTTGCAATATAATACGATTATTTGGTCGCTTTTAAGGATAAGCAGGCTAACCCAGATGTCGGGGGTTTCCAGAAATCTTGACCTACACCAAAAGTGGTCATTGCCCTACCTATAGGAGGAGTTTGGTTTCATAGGTGTGTATATTTGTTTGGTTACAGAGAAAAACTATCCTTGTCTTTTAAACGAACTGAACAAGAGGTTAAATCTTTACCTTCGATTTTCTCAAAACTTCATTTTTCGGGATAGCCCCCTTGTGCTTAAAAGCGACCATTTAAGTGCCGGAGTTTAGAGGAGTTAGCAGAGAATAACAATCACAAACAGGAATAGAGATAAGAACGATAGATGTTTCATGAAAAAGGAGCAAACCACACCAGAGCACACACCAACTACCCCCTTTTAAATAGCCGTAAAGTTAACGTTTCATTAACTTAGTGCAACCAAAAATACGCGCAAAAACACTCTCATAATGTTTCTGAAGGTCTTCAACATTAATCCCTCAACATGGGAGATCCTAGTTCCAGAAAAATGGACCCACTTGGGGGGCAGCAGTTAAAGTGGAGAATAAGAGTTTAAGGCTTCACGAATTAAAAATACTAATGTTTATGCCAAGAGAGAAGCCTGTAAGCTATGCACATCCACCAGGTTTTAACAAAAAGTTTTACGACACTTGCAACACAATTAGTTCATGTAAGTGCCGAAGATTAGATAGTATGTTTCAAGAGAGTCACAAACAAAAAAAAAACATAGAAGAAAGAGGGATAAGAACTATAGATGTTTTCATAGGAAAGAAGGAGCAAACGACAGAAGAGCACCCGCCAACCACCTACATACCATTAACAATATCTCATAACCTTAAAAGGCAAAACCCCAGACGATATGTACACATGACATCTGTCTTATCAGCACAGAACGACGACATAATATGTGAGGCAGCGTGGTAAAGTCACGCTCTCGTCAAAATACAGAAATCGTAGAAACAGGCATTTTTCTGCGATTTTGACAAGTAAAATCGATTTTTTTTTTGGCTCAAATTCTTTTATGTAAATATAAAAACACAATTCCGTCTGAATTTTACTGGAAAACATTGATGAAAGCGCAAAATAATAAATATGTCATTTTCTGTTTTCATGGACTCTTTAACAATTGGAGTTACCAAACTTTAGCTGCCAATTTCTCGCTAATTTCACCACTGAAACCAGGTGACCTCACTTCCTTCAATCGCAAATATCTTGAGTTCCATTCAAGATAGACGGATATTTATTTCATTTGAAGCAAGGCAAACAAATCAGCTTTTAGTTGATACCAATAGCCCACATGCCCAAAAATTGACGAGTGCCTGATTCCACCGCGTCGTGACACATAATATACAGGTTTACCTGAACTGATACAGACGTACCGACAGAAAGACAGGTTCATCGAGTTTGTATGTGAAAGTGGGAGTGTGTGAAAATGTGTGTGTGAAAGTGCGAAAGAGAGGGGGAGAAAGATATAGTATTCATTATTATTTTATGGACGGAGAAAGAGAGACAGAGAGAGAGACACAGAGAGAGAGAGAGAGAGAGAGAGAGAGAGAGACAGAGAGA
>NW_004797770.1:52276-62276 GCF_000002075.1 Aplysia californica | reverse complement strand
ACAAGAACGTTACCTGTTCTCCTCTCAAACTGAACTCAGTGTTATATCAAAAGTAAACATTGGGCCAAAATTATACTATTTTGCACTGAAGAAGATAAAGTATTATTGATATTTCTAATTCCAATGTTGGGTTTTCTTTTTATAAAACTGATTATGTAGCAAACTTTCTTTGAATAGACGAGTAAAAAGATCAGTGTCTGCTTAACTTGCGTCAGATGTTTCTTATCTCAGATAGATAGATATATATGCTACATTTTCTGTTTTCATCCATTCAGTATCTTCTGGCGTTTCACCACATTTGCCTCTTGTCATCTTGTATTTTATTTATTTCTGTAAGTTTGGTTATTGCTCATTAGAGGAATACATTTAAAAAACCACTAACCTGCTGAAGGCAACACAAACCAGGATAAGTCCGGCACTGATGTAGACGAAGGTTGCCACAAAACGCGCCACCCTGCACAGAACTGGGTGGTCTTGTAGATAGGAATTGCTGAGAACGTAGATCTCCCAGGGGATACATAATCCACTGTTAAGAAGGTCAAGGATTGCTAGGATCATGATGAAGTAGCTCCCAGAAGTCTTCCGGAAGCGTGTACGGTACACGTAGATCACGCAAGCGTTTCCAGTGACGCCAAAGCTCATGAGCAACGTGAGGAAAGCAGTGATTGGTAGCTGGAGGATTGCTTGCTCGTGGTTGAGATCTGCGAGGAGTGATGACGTGTCGTTGGACGAGGATGGCGCCGATTCTGAGGACCCCGTTATTCCAGCAGACACGGTGAGTGAGCGCGGGTAAAGCTCGGGCATCCTCTGATCCCCTGACCCCTAACCTTTAGCTTTGGGGTTTTCTGAAGACACTGGTTTTCCAAGCATTAATTGCGATGCGCTAATCCATGACGGAAGAGAATCATTCAGATCAGTATTGTACTTTTATGGATAAAGTTGGAGTCTAGAATTCCGTAATTTAGATCAAAATATGGTGAGCCACAGCATTCTCTGTTTTAGCTTGGGTTAACCAGACACACTGGTGGCTTTAAAGTGGAAAACAAGTGGTAAGACAGAGCTAAAAGATGGCCTCAGTGACTCCAGGGCAGAGAATTGTGACTGGGATGTCGGCTGTAGAAATAGGGAAAAGAATTATCAGCACAAAAGTGCACAAGCAGCTACTATTATTTGATACAAATAAATTTAAACAAAATGGTTGATGATTCGGATGTCTGTTTCAAGTACAGTGTAGTGAAAAAAACCCCGAATATTACTGTACAATCACATTACCAGTTGAACATTATGTTTTCAATACTAATATGTAATCTCAACTAGAACTTTAAAATGCCAATTCTTAGGTCAAAAGATATGGACGATTTGTTCTGGCATATTAAAAACTTAGGAATGAATACTAGAAATCAGCTTGCTTAGATGACGCAAAAAATAATGTCTTTTGGGTAAACAAATATCCTTCAAAGAGTAGCTTATTCTAATTAAAGAACTCATAGCTTTTATCAAAATAAATAATCGATACATAGAGGGAAAAGATCTTTCGGGGTCTCTAAACAAGAAAAAAAGTAACTTTAGCTCGACAAGAAGGAGACAATGTCATGCATTCCAAGGCTAGATAGTAAGAACACACGCCAAATTACAAGTTCCACAAGCTTTTTCATTCTGAGGAAGAGCAGTGAGTGAGATTAGCAAGGAACAGAGTTATAACATAATGCTTACGCAAATTCAGCATCCATTGGTAAGGTAAATTACGTTAGAATATGAGGTGCTTCAACATCCAACCCATCGTCAGGCTCTGATATAACTAGTCGGTATTCACAATGTAACGGTTTTGTACATCTGACATCGACAAGATCTGATCGCTACCTGGTTGCCTGAGTCCATGATGTCTTCCTATTCCTTTGAAGTGTGACAGTGAGAGAGATAATGTTAAACATCTTAAAACAAGCGGAGCTGGAGGGCCAAAGTTTATGGACAGGTTCGCATACCACGGGCTATCAGGGTCCCCGTCAGGTCTCAGTCCCACCCCTGACTGTGTGGCGGTCCAGGCGGGCAAGGCGCTGTTGGCCTAACTAGAGAAATCTCTTCCTCAGCTGTCTCTGGGGAGGACATCCTAGGCCGACCAATGACAGGAGTCGGTCTTGGGTCCGGACACCCTGCAGGGTGTGGGCGGTCAGGGCGGGAGTTGAGCAGGCCCGACGACCACGGCCGTGTGGCGTGCCTTTCCTCACTTCCCTCGCCCATGTCCGACCGACGACGCCCTGAGTGCAAGGTTATGCACAACCAGTTGGTTATATTCGTTTTGGTTAGTTTTGTCTTCGTTTCTATCTATTTCGTTTCGTTTGAGGTTCTGCATCTTTATGGGTGTTTTAGTTCTGTTTTATATATGTACAGAGGGAGAGAGAGAGAGAGAGAGAGAGAGAGAGAGAGAGAGAGAGAGAGAGAGAGAGAGAGAGAGAGAGAGAGAGAGAGAGAGAGAGAAAGAAAGAGATTTTTGTATTTGCTGTACTTCAAGGTTATCGTGAACATTTTGACCAATATCACAACGTTCGCTTTGCGGAAACCCTTTCCATTTTGATAATAGATGTCAGACTCCAATACTAACAATTTTTCTGTTCGCCCGACAGTTAATATGTAGGCTAGGGGTCGGGATATCTTATGAGACATCAGGGGCGAAGGCTGACTTGTTTGACAGGGTAATCAAAGTGAAATGGGACCAGATAGGGCCTGGAGATATCATACTCACACAAGTCACAAGAATCTTACTGGCACTGGAGGCGGCAACTCTGAGTTGTGAATGAAAACAAATCCTGAATTCAGGTTGTATGCTTGTTCAACCGCTAAAATAATCGGGAAAGTATTTCATTAAATATTTATTCTAACTAACCTTAAATTTAACTTCAGATTTGAACACACGAACACCAAGGAAAGAAGCACTACAATGGCATGTTATACCAGACAGCCGAAACACTTTGGTAGAGCACGCCAACTATTAATTTTTTATTTCACATTTGGCTGTTTTTTGTCTAGCTTTTCGCGGCCAGGAGCCGCTGTCATAATCGAGGTCACGATCTGATTATAGGACGTTAAAAAGTCGAGGAAAAAAAACAAGCACTAGCAGTGTACTAGCAGGAGTCAAAGGATTATTAGGAGTTAGTTCCCCTCACATCTATGAGGTAGACTCGACCAGTGTAATAGTTCGCTTAGATAATCAGCGCGTCTGGGTGCTTATAACTGTGGCCCGAAAGGGGTGAACAAGGTATATGCGACCATGAAACAGTTCTGACTGCTATGCACATGTTCCCTTCAAATCCACTGGTTGACTCTTCCAGCCTCACTTTAAGCTTACTTAATCAAAGCTTGTGACTGCTTATGGAGTGGCCCGATAGGGGCGAACAGGCTATTTCTGTGGCAATGAAACGGTTTTGAAGGTTAGGTATAGTCTATTGTTCATTGGTGATTATGAACGTCTTTTTACATTTAATTTATGAGGTTTACGTCTATGGGTGAATTTGACTGCGACAATGTTTCAAAATTAGGAAGGGAAGCAGTGATTATTTGATTATATAGACGCTTCGCCTCTGTGAGACATTGAGGTATCCATTGTTATTACGTAATGTCGGCCTATCATTTTGAACAAATATAGTTTACAGATGTTAAATCACATGCCGTTTCCGCCTGCTTGTGCTCATACTTTGTAGCTATATATTGCGCAAGCAAATTTTCCCATGATTTAATTTATAATTTAGGGGTGTTTTTTATTTTAGTTTTGATAACATTTGTTCTTTTAGTGCTTTGTATGTGTGTGTGTGGGGGGGGGGGGGGGGGTGCACATGTAGAAATAAACAATAACGGGATCACAAAAATAGTAAGGCCTGTCCAGTGGCACACCACAACCACCCATTATTTGGTATCCATCAATTACTGTAAATATGTTTTAAAATGTAGAATTTTGCTCTAAGAAAAATGACTACTTTTATTTAGTTGCGTGACACCTTGAGGTTTCTGTGACCCTGAGCATTGAAAATGGTGGAAGAGCTCTTGGCTGATCGCTGCGGCGCAGTAAGTAATGAATTGTTTTACAAGTTCACGTTCAAGGTTTGAACGTAACAGTCGTCGGACATGTTCTTATTCTTTTTAGAAATTCTCCAACTTTACGCATTTCACAGTTTGGACTAGCATAAAATAACATACCCTGCATAGGTTGAAGAAATGCACAAATTTAAACTGAAGAAAAAAATCCAAAATTAACCTACAGAAAGGAGATACAGATTTTAACCTGTGGGGATTCTGTCTCTCGCTTGGCAAGTTACGGAAATAACCAATGAGCTCTTACATTACACACATTTATTACGCTCTTCGGCGAATAGCCAGGCCAGAAGCTGATCATAAGCGAAAGTAAACATAAAACCAAGGTTGAGAGCCGCTTTAACTTTAAAAGATGGTCTGTCAAAAGACAGTCAGTAAATTGACAAAAGGATAATAAGGATGAATTTTCAGCTCCAAGAGAGTAGTAATTGAGCACAGGTTTTGCAATGTCTTTATTAGTAGGCCTACTGCATTCTGTTACTTATCTAAGCAAATACGTAAGACCCAATAAATGGTTATAAAACAACAATATCTTTTTTTTAAAAGTATATATAGGCGTTTCTCCACACCCCATTTTCAACTCAAACATTACTGACCACCACATTTTGATTGCGTCCTCTTAGTTTCTCTCTACGTTCAATTACACGTGCGGTATACGAGATGACCGTGTGAATAAACATTTGCCCAACTGTCATCATCCACTCTAAAACAATGACAAAGTTTTCATTCGGCCAAGCTTCAATAAACAACACGGGTAGTAGAAAGCAAGCAAGTAAGCAAGTAAACAGGAAACAGTGTACCTTTTTAGGGTATTTGGGTAAGGCTATCTTTTATTCAAGGCCATAGCCCGTTCTAACACCAAATAGTCCAGCAAAAGGCTCTTATACAATTAATGATTTCAGCAATCCCGTCGTGTTTACAACACACACGGACGAACGTCGGCGTACCGGCTTTTGGAAACCATTTCACTACACTTTTTACCCGCTGAGTGTCCGTACGGAAGTAATGAACAATCCATCACTTAATACGGACACACTATCAACTCCTGCTAATGCTGACAGGTGTATCATTGAATGTATCCTGTTTACCTACTATGTGAGCTCAGTTTACAAAAGAATTTCATTACAGGCAACTGACGATGCTCCATGCATGCCGTAGAAGTAGGAGAAAATATGACTAAACCCCCTCGACTGGTCGTAAGCTGGACGATAAAATGAAAACAGAGAACTGCAAAAATTCATCGACTTGAATTATTAGAGCCAGGCCCTTTTAGCTGTGACAAATCAGGGAGTATCTTTAGCATTTAATTTCATTCTCCTCCTAGTTTTTCGTCTGGTCGGGGTTGTCGACATCCCCCCCCCCCCCCCCCTGCAAAAAAAATCCCATTTCTTCTTTATGGTATCTCATTCACAGCCCAGCTACTACCACACCCCACCTGCCGAGAAGATGTATCATCACCTTCTGCGTTCGACGCACGGATATAATAAAAAATGTCTCTTTTAAAGTTCTGTTTCCACCCGTGGCGACATGGTTATGTCAACATTGGTCGGAGCGACACATTGGAACGTGCGTGTTCCTGCACATATATTATATTATAAACTTCCATTTTGGGACGCGTGTCGTCCTGCACATATTATTATAAACCTCCACATTGAGACGTGTGCCTCTTTTTGGACACGTAAACCCCCAATCAGTTGTTCTTGCGAGAAAAATAAATGAGACAAACTCGTAATTCGGAAATAACGTTCCCTGTGGTCTAATCGCGATATCACTAGACAGCCGGGTTGTTTTTTTTTTTAAGAAATAGAAATAGTTTCAAAATTATTTTAGTAACGTCTTATTTGTGTAGATGACATATGTCTAGATTATTTGGAGTAGACGGCTTACATTGCCGATTTTCTAAAAAGGTGATTTTAAAAAATAAAGAGAAAGCGCCGTCTCTGTTGGCCTATATTTGAAGAAATTTTTTTTTTAAAAAAATGCAATCATACTTCTATAAATGGTAAGTTCCCGGAAAAGCTTTTCTTTTGTGCACACGTATTATTCATATAATATAATAATAATAATAATAATAATAATAATAATAATAATAATAATAATAATAATAATGATAATAATAATAATAGATAGCATTTGTATAGCGCAAATCCCCGCTCAACAGCAATCTATGCGCTTCACAATCTATACTATTATCCCAGCAGATCTGAGAGCTTTCAGAAACAACCTTAACTTCCAGGGAAGCATACAGTGCAAGCTGCCATATAGGCGCTAAAACACTAACATACTGACAAGATCTTTCACCGTCTATAGCTTAGCTGGGTACCCAACCCCGCCTGGTAAGTGAGGAAAATTCGTGTAAAGTGCCTTTCCCAAGGACACAACGTCGGGCCCGCGGCGCAAATCCCTGAACCCGCAATCACACGATTACGAGTCCGGTAGCCTAATAGTAATAAATACACTATTATGGCAGATTAACACATATTATTTCGATTGTCTACAGTTCTACAGTTCCATCCATGTTTCTCGATTGAATTCTTAACCTTCCTGCAACGACTCAGATTGCATTTTGAGTCATTGTCGGATACATAAATAAATAAACTGCCCAGTCTTCGCCCCTCCCTAAAATATAACGTGTTAAAAAGTTTAAGGTGGTGGCTCCTATTGGGCGAGGCCCTCACACGTTGGGGAAGTAGAGAGTGTTGCGAGGGCAAGTGTTGTTTTATAGGGAGGCTAAGTTTAATGAGGGGTGCGGACAAGTCTCGCCGGCCGATAAGAGGCACAACCCTACCTAGGCCCCACTGCAAGTCGGATACTTTTGTTGAATTTACTTGAAAAGAAAACAATGTTTAAGTCACCGGTAGAACAGGAAGGGGAAAATAAGGCTTTAAACTCCTAGTGTATTTAACACAACTGAGAAAGACAATTTGCTACCTTAGGTTTACAAAGTTTCATTTTGCTCAGTACCTTTTTTAGAACATTGACCTAAAAAAATTGAGTTTCACATGTCAGGCTTTTTTTTAACGCAGTTCTTTGAATAATTTAATAATTACTCCGAATAAGTTTACGATATTGATAGAGTAGACCGAGAGTTTGGTTTAGTTTCAGTAGAGGTTTTACGGCGCTCGCAACTGCATAAGGTCATATGAGCTTGGTTTCTGACTTCATGGTCTTAGTAACTCCAAGCGACCAAAAATGTCAAACATAACTTTGTAATTCTAAGGTGGCAAATTGTCAGGACCTGTCGTCTGTGGGACACGTATGGGATGATTGACCAGTGCTGCCCTACCTGGGCGTCGCCCTCTTGGTGAGCTTTTGATGGGCGGTGGTGATCCTACGAGTAGTGAAAGGTATTATCTTTAATGCCACGCTTGGAAATACGATCCATCATAGGGGGTAGGTACACAAAATGTTAAGTCTCTCAAAGGTGGCAAAAGTTTGGCGCTGGCTATAAAACAGTCGACCACAACTGGTCAAGATCAACAAGCAAAGAAAAGGAACTGTTTATAACCTACAAGCCAACACCATAACTTGTTGCAGAAAAACAGAGTAACATAATATTCACTTTGATGATCTCGAGCAGCATATAGATGCCCCTTGAGTCCACTTGGTTCGGACATTGTCTTTCAATGGCGTCGTCAGAATTTGTTTTATAACCTGCTGGATGTCACATATCTATATTATAGTTCTGTCTTAGTGCAATGCAATGACCAATATCAAATTAATGATACGGGACAAAATGCGTCATGTTGAGCTTCATTTGACTTTAAAATACCAGTAGGTTTTACATTATGCGTGTACTTCATGCTTCAATTTGAAAGGGGGAAAAAAGACGGTATTTTTTGTGTGGAAGTAGGTCTATTATTTCATTTCAAAACTGTTTATTATGAAACAGTGCCTTTGAGTTGTATTGTTCTCATTCTCATTCAGGATCACAATACTTGTGACATTTTAAAAAGAAGCTTAGTGGCGAGGTTGTCTATTCATGCTCAACTGACATTAGCCACACACTCTAGATTCCCTTTGATCTAGGATTGGTTCGTTGTTCAAGGTGACATACACTGCTGTTATTCATCTATCATTAATTTATCTTTTTAAAACTTTTTAAAATTAATATACATACCGGTAAGTCTGTATTCGTTTATTATTCACATGCATTGATGATCTATTTCCTCGTTTGTAATTTTGCATGTTTTTTTCTTTACTTTTGCACTAAGCTATACAATAATATCTTGGTTGAGCTCAAATCCGGAAAAGAAGACCTTAGTAAGTGTAGCTAATAATGGGTTAAACTCTTTTAGGCTATTTAATCTGTGGGATCTCAGATCTCAACGTCCGTTGCCGATAGGACTGAGCAAATGGGTTGAGAGCCTTGAAAGCTCAACAGAACGACCCAAGTTCAAGAACTCATAGTCTGGGATCCGAACCAGGACCATCAGCTCCTTAGTCCAGCGTGATACCTACTGAGCTAACGGAGCGCCCAAGAAGACCTTCATCATAATTATATTTGTGACCACCAGAGGAGCGTAACAACAGCTCTCCTGCTCTGAGCATTTAATCTTTCAGATACCATGCAGGCACTCTGCTCATCAGAGCCCTACTTTGTTGTACTTTTCAATAAATAATGCACTGACATGAAACCAGGTTCAAACATACGATCAGTGCAACCTAACAATCAATTGCATTTCCAATTAGACATCGGCAGTTCTCTGTAACGTGTCAACTCGTTGAACGAACTGTAAGGTGAAATAGGAGGATACATGAGAGAGAAGATACTTGTGAGGCATTGTAAATTCAATTGCTCGTCAAAATAATGAAATTAAAGAAACCTTTTATATCCTTTTTGAAAATACTTCCCTGCCTAAATTTTACTGAAAAACTTCGGTGGAAGGCACAAAGAAATGTAAATTTGTATTTTTCATGGGCTCTACAGATTTAGAAGTCACAAAACTTTGACGGTCATGTTCTCGCTGATTTTACCTCTGACACCAGGCGACTCCCACCTCGCATGTATATCTCACCTTCTATTGAAGATAGATAGTTGTTTTTAGTTGGATTTTCTTTTCCGAAAAGCTTTAAAATATACCCAAAACTTGATGTGCGCCTGATCCCACCGCCTCGTGACCCAATTATGAACTCAGCTTACCTCATGCAACGTGTGATCAATCGATAATACAAAGCAGGGCAAAGATTCTAGCATTACGTACTTAGACATATACAGGCTGGCAAATAAGTATCTGGAAGCTGTTATCATGAGAAATTTGTTTGTTTGTGTGTTAGTCTGTCTGTTTGAGAAAAGAGAAGCACATCCTCATAAAAAATGGCCATAGTGCTGAGAAAAAGTAAGACAGAAACAACAGAGGGAAAGTACGGACCTAGGACCTACCAGAGGTGCTCTCCAACCACCTGTGATTAATGTCATGATGTATATTCAAATCTTGTTAATAATAATGTGTCACGACTTGGTGGAATCAGGCGCTTGTCAAATTTTGGGCATGTAGAGCTATTGGTATCATCTGAAAGCTGGTTTATTAGCCTTGCTTCCAATGAAAAAAATATCCATTTGTCTTGAATAGGATTTAAGATAGATTTTTGACTTAAGGTAGTGAGATCGCCTGGTTTTAGAGGTGAAATTAGCGCGAAAATGGCTGCCCAAGTTTGGTAACTCCAATAGCTAGAGTCTTTGAAAACATAAAAATGACATATTTGGTGCCATTAATCAATGTTTTTCAGTAAAACGCAGATGGAGAGGTGTTTTTTATTGGGTGACCTTATTTGGGCCACAGTGTGGCCTAAATAAGCTAAACCCCCCTCCCTTACCTTATTTAGGCCACACTGTGGCCCAAATAAGCTAAACCCCCCTCCCTTACCTTATTTAGGCCACATCATATGGTAGATTTCTTGAACTAACCATGGATTC